>NC_034599.1:110363301-110378171 GCF_900095145.1 Mus pahari | reverse complement strand
TCAAAACTCCCATGGTCATTGTCATTTCACCCCCAGGGGAACAGTGGAGCAGCGAGTAGAAGATACAACTACTTGATTCTGCAATTTCTCTCTCTCTCTCTCTCTCTCTCTCTCTCTCTCTCTCTCTCTCTCTCTCTCTCCATCTTCTCTTTTGATAGTTGCCATTTCTTTAGCTGTTTGGCTTGGGTTCTACCTGAAGCTGCACTACTGATCTTGACTATGTCCTGCATCTGTCTGTATTCTGTTATCCGGTCCCCCTTGGTGTCATCTTATTCTGAAATTCTTCCCTTTATTTCAAAGATTTTGTTAACTCTTGGTACTGGTCCTTTCTCGTCATTTCTGTTTGAGCTTTTCTCAAATTTTTTCTGGTGAAAATAAATACCTTCGAGAGTGCTTTATTTTACTTTTAGTTATGTGTATCCATGTGGATACGTGCTCACAAGTACAGGTCCTGCAGAAGCCAGAAGGGGGCATCTTAGATCCTGGATCTAGAGATACGGACATCTACATGTAAGGGCTGAGAGCTCAATTTTGGTCTTTTGAAAGAGCATTGCATCTTTTAACCAGTGAGCCATCTCTCAGCCCTATAAAAATCATTTTTAAAAGCTTTTTTTTCATCATTCTTTGAGCCATCATACCCACAAACGTCTACAGGCCAGTGTTCAACTGCCACCTCTCTTTTCCTTCTCTGAAATGGTGAGTTTTCTTCAGGTTCTAGAATAACGTAATTAACTCTACACAGAGCAAATCAGCACAGATCACCTTTGCTGGACATTACTCTTCTCTACTTGGAAGCTATTGTTCCTTAATGCCTCATGCTCTAGAAGGAAATGCTAGTTCTATGGAAGACTATGGGGATGCTGTTTAGGCTCTGTGGATGAGGACTGCCAGGGCATGCCTGGGGCCAGCCTCATTACACACTAATGATCATCTAGAGGCTTGTTAGAGTTCTGAGATGCTAAAGAAAAATCTGTTGAAGAATATATCTCATTTTTCAGAACGTTGAAGGCCCAATCTGCCAAGAAACAGTAGAAAAAAATTGAAAGAAAAAAAATAAAAACAGCTGATCCCACATCACTGGATTACTGAAGCTGGACCTCTGTCATTCCATCATCCATAGCATCCAGGTAGATGCCCCAAGCCTTGCCTGCTTCCTTATTTTAGATTTAACCTTGATTTTTCAATGATGTGTGGACAGGTGCCTGTGTGTATCAGTTCCCATGAGTACAGGGACCTTCCGAGGCTAGAAGAAGAGAGCCACACTCAGTGTGACTGTGTGTAGTTGGAGCTACAGGTGGCTTTAAGCCTCCCAACAGGGATGCTAGGAGCTAAACTTGGATCCTGCTCAAGAGTGGTCCACAGTCTTACCCACGGAGGCATCTGTCCAGCCCTGTCTACCCTGTTAATTTCTTTACATCCAAACCACTTTGTATGGAATCGATGATGAAAATCACATGACTTATTTGCACTCTCTTGTAACGTGGGCTAACAATTAAGGACTTTCAGATTTTCACTTTCTCCCCAAGGGGAAGACTAATCAAACAGTGAAGCAATCACAAGTTTTTGAGCAGCTGCAGAGGGAGAGATTGCCTGCCCTGGGGAGAGACTTGCTTGCTCCAACTGACTTCTATCTCTGGATCCAAACATTTTTTCTTTTCAACCCACGGTCCTGTGGCTTTCTGTTCTGCCTGGATTTTTGCCTCTTTCTATCCTGTAATATGTGCCGGTGATTCCTTTACCTGCAAATCTTCCTCATTAGCTCTCCCCACAGCTTGAGGTGGAATTCCTTGCTGCAGTCCAAAGATCAGAATAGAGAATTGAAGGGGTGGCCTGGTCTCACCTGCGCTCTTGAAGTCTTAGGCCTAATTCTTCTAAGTCTTACCCTAGTTTACCTGTGCTCTCTGTGTCTACTGATTCTGGAGATGGGACTTCTAGAGGGGTTCCCCCAGAAGTAGCCTGCCTCCACGGAACCTTCTGAACTTTCCCTCTGATCTATGGATGCATTCAGAAGGCTCCCTGTTTCCTTCCAGAAATTAGAGGAAATATCTGGCTTGAAGATCTAATCTTCTCTGAAGGGTTGGTTCTGTGCTTTTTGTCTGTTTGTTTGCTGAGTCGGGTTCTTACGTCCCCGGGGCTAACCTTGAGCTTTGTAGCTGAGAAAGACCTCAAACTTCTGATTCCTCTACTCCTTCTTCCTGAGTGCTAGGAACATAGGTGCACACAACCACACCCCATCTACATGGTGCTTGGGACAGAAGCCAGGGCTGCTTGCTTGGTAAGCGAGCTCTCTACCAACTGAGCTACACTCCCACCCACACTCTGACACATCATTTGTCATACGTCATTACTGCTACTTCATCAGGATTTTGGAAGGAAGAGAGTTAAATGTGGGAGTCAACACAACCCATTTGACAGAAAGTTTAGTCCACATTTAGAAAATAGGAAAGGTGAATACAGTCCGATAACCAGTCCTTCTCTGTGTTCTCCGCTTCTGTATTTTCTTCCACTTCACCTACATCAGGGGATGGATGAGCAGACAAACTTTTCCTCTGAGGAACTGGATAGCAAATATTATAGGCTTTCTTGATCTTGAGGTTTCTGTTGTATCTACTCAAAGCCACCATTTCAGGGCAAGCACTATTGTAGACATCATACCCATAGACAGGAAGACCTGGGGCCCATTAACAATTCGTTCACAAACTAGGTGGCCAGCAATGGTCAACAGAATGAACGTTTCCTCTCCCTGGTCTACATGCAAGGTGCTTCAGGCAATTTCAGCATGGTTTGGGTTCTAAGGGTTTTATATTGAGTGGTGGCCTAAACTAGTCTCTCCTTTTATCCACTGATATGAGAAGAATATTTATTGGAAAAAGGAGGGCTCAAGGAGACACTCCCTGTCGCGGACCCCCGAACTCAGACCGGCAGAGATGGGGAAAAATGACACAAATGCCAAGGAAAGTTCCAAACAGATTTCTTTTTTATCTCTCTGAGCAGCTTTTTCCTCTCCCTCTCACAAACAGCTTTCTCTAACCCTCTCCCAGCTCCAACTAACTCCAACTGCTTTCTCCAACTGCCTTCTCCAACTGAACTGTTTACAGCTTTTCCCCACCGCATTCTCCTTCCCCCAGGTCACATCCTGTTTTCAGTCCTCTGACCTAATCCCTCCCCCCTCTCCTGGATCCAGTCAGAGTTCAGCCAGGTTGTAAGGTAACTCAGCAGGCAGGCAGTACAGGATCGTCCAAGTGTGCAGGCTCAGGTTAAACAGGGATCATGGTGGTCTCACTCACTTCCCACAACTCCCCTAACTGTGAACTACTCTGTTTCCTGTTCTCTCTGTAGACACTGAGTGACCTTCTGGCAGGTGTTTTCTCTGTCTTTGCTCTTCATGGTATGAAAGCAACATTTCTCAAATAAAATTTCCTCAAGCTGGGAGGATGGCCATACCAATGTGAGAACTGGTGTCTAGTCCCTAGCACCCAAATAAATGCCAACAGGTGTGGAAACTTGCCTGTAATTCCATCTTTGTAAGGAAGAGACTCGGAGTCCCCAGAACAGGCTGGCTAGGGGCACTTGTCACATTAGAGAGCTCTTGGTTTGACTGAGAGACCATGCCTTGGTGAATGAGGTGGAAGAGAGATGGATCAAGGATATATATTCATGCACACATGAGTGTACACACACACATGCAGGCAAATGTGTATGCCCACACTTATGCAACCCTCCCTCCTTCCACACATGCACATCATGCACACACATAAAAACGGAAAAAGTGGAAAAAAGGATTTCCTGCTGGCAAATACCCTGGTATCATAAGTGTATGCCTCAGAGAGTTAAGCCTATTTGCACACAAAGGGAACACAAGCTGAAAATACGAAAAATCACCTTGAGATGAGAATGGCAGTGTGACTCACTTACATGGTAAGGGAGCATGGCAGCAGCCCAGCACTGCTGTCTCCTCTGGGCTAGACCGGAAAGGGTATCCTCTTAAAACTTGGAATCAGGGGAAGGCTGGAGTGTGAGTGGCTGTAACACAGAGTGTGGAGTATTTTCAGTGGATCAGAAAGCTCCTGAAACCCAGCTCTCCTCACATATAGTTATTATGGTGGCCTGGTCACATTAGCTAAGTATGCCATCTTTTTATTTTATACATGCAGTATTTCAACCCCAATGGAAAAAAAAAATCCCTTTACATCAGATGCTCAGCTCGACATCTGTATATTTGACCTAGAGAGAGAAAGTGCAGCTGGGGAGGTGTCCTGGCTGGCGGCAAGCCTCGGCAAGCCTCCCATGCGGGAGAAAGTGTGTTCTCAGAAGAGCTGGTCTCTCTGGGTCCTTGCTCTTGCTGCTCAGTGGCCCCCTTAGTGCTGACCTTGCCTCTCCTTTCTACCACAGCCACTACTCCATCATCTTCTCTCAGCTTCACTAATAATGTCTTCCCTGGCAACTCCAGAGAACTTGCTGTGCGTGCTGTGTGGTGTATGTAATGGTCCTGTGTATTCAAGTGCATGAACCATGCCCACAATATATTGGCCAGAGGAGGACACTCACCGTTTCTACCTTATTCCCTTGAGTCAGAAACTCTTACTGAACCTAGATCTATGCCGGTGGCCAGCATTCCTCTGTGATGCTCTGTGATGCTCCAGTCTGCCTCCTACTGCACAGGGCTCACAGCCAGACATGCGGGTGCTGGGGACTTGAACTCAGATCCTCATGGAGTGCTCTTACCCCTTTGGCCATCGACCTCATTTTCACTTCAAAGTCATCGATCTCATTTTCACTTCAAGGTTTCACTCCTACATTCCTAAATTCTGTGTGTGTTGTCTGCCCAAGATCTTTTCTACTCAATCTCTGATTTAGAGCCCCACTCTGACCCCGAATCTGACGATTCTTACTTTAATGATCAGGACAGGGTCATATAATGACAGAACGGACATATGTCAGAGGGATAGCTTCAGCCTTTCTTTTAATTAGATGTGTGTCCGTGGACAAGACCTTTAGTCTCTCTTTGCCTCACTGAGTTTGTAAAAATCTGCAAACAAAACTCGTTTTGTAAGAAGAATTCCTCAGACTTCAGCCTGCATGCACGGGGCATATGGGGCTCTCGATGAAACACAGATCCCAAGGAACTCTTTTAGGTGTGGGATTCAGGGTATGGATTTCCACAAGACTGCCTGGTGGCGTGGATGATACCACTCAGGAAAACACATGCGCACATCCAGGAAGAAGCATTGCATACGAACCGTGGCCCTGTAAATGGTGCCTGCATCACCACCCTCGCTGTGAGGACAGGCAATACCAACTTCTAGTTTTGTAATTAATATTCTCTTACTGACTACATGTTTTCCTTACATGGTCCCATGAAAATGGAAAGGTTGTGGGTTTAGAGGTATTATTTTGTTTAATTTTCCTGAAAATTCACAAAGAAGGTATGTAAGAGGAGGAGGAGTAAGAGAAAGAGGAAAAGAAGGAAGAGAAGGAAGAGGAGGAAGATGGGGAAGAGGAGAAGGAAGAAGATGGTGAGGAGGAAGAGGAGGAGGAGGAAGAAAAAGAGGAAGAAGAGAAGAAGGAAAATGAGGTGGAGGAAGGTGAGGCGGAAGGTGAGGAGGAAGAGATAAAACAGAAGAAAGGATGGGCGCAGACCTGGCTCAGGGGTCAAGATTATCATGTGTACAGAAGCAGCTGGGTGGCTGGAGCTCGCCAGCTCATAGCAAAGCTTGGAGAAGAACATGAGTGCTAGGTTCTAGGAGAGAGCCTGCCACAGATGGGAAATAGACACACACACACACACACACACACACACACACACACACACACAAACACACATACACACAGAGAGATATAAAACAAAAATATAAAAAGAAAAAAATAAGGAAGCAACAAAGCCAGAGTCAAAAGTAAGGACTATTCTGTCCCGAGTCTTGACCATACTGTACTGAGTCTGACGGTGATCACCCAACCCCGCCATGCTGGCTGGGTATCTGTTCTAGGTCCCTTGCCCTCCCTCCCTGTTCTCTATGTCACTAGCTCCTGCTCATGTCCTCTTTGTCTTCATCACATTCACGCTGCCCTTTTCTCTGGGACTTCCATTGACTGAAAGAAACCTCCTCAGTCAGGTGACAGCTTTCAGTGGAGTTTCTCTTCTGACTCTGCTCCCTCGGGGTGGGGGTGGGGGGCTTCCTTGTGGGTCCCAGTTAGACAGATACACGGACACCAAGTTAGATGGATACTGTGAACACTGTCTCTCTGGTGGGCGTGTTAGCTAGGTTGTTTTAAGGTTTATGACAGTACTGTCCTGCCTCTCTATCATCAGTACCACCTGTGTGTGTGTGTGTGTGTGTGTGTGTGTGTGTGTGTGTGTGTGTGTGTGATGTGCAATGTATGCATATGAATGCACGTGCACTGTCTGCTGAGGCCAGCGCAAAATCACAATGTAGTTCTTAGGGAGTTTCTATGTTATTGTTTTGGGACAAGGTCTCACAAGGAGCTGGAGCTCACCACTTAGAGACAAATCAGCAAGCTGCATGCATCCTCCTCTCTCCAGCCCTTTCTTGCACACTTTCTTGATGTGGGTTTGTGAGATTGAACTGTCCTCTTGTTTGGGAGGGAAGCACTTTAACACCTGAGTCATCCCCTTGGTCCTCTTAGTTGAACTCTAGTCAAAAATATGTACACCTAGTTTAAAGAAGACATGTCTAAAAGTCACCACATCATCATCCCTAAAACTAAAGGCTTGGAGCACAACCTGGAAAGAACATAATCCTCCCTCCAGCACACCCCTGGTTTCTCTTCCTAATGGGCAGTGAGATTCTTTGAGTCTCTGCTTGTGGTCCCTTCTTAGTGTTGCATTTTTTCTTGAACTCTCCTGTGTGGGAGGGGTTTGCCTTTCCTCCTATGCAGGGCTCACCTCTCATTCTTCCAGCTGAGGTATTTGCTGACATGGTTTAGAACTCTTTAGTGTTTACAATATTTTGGCAGTGGGCCATGTTTGCAGTTGTGTGTGTGTGTGTGTGTGTGTGTGTGTGTGTGTGTGTGTGTGTGTATACCCAGCAGCTAGTCATTCGGCCACTTAATGGAAGGAGCACTGCAGTCTGCCTTTATACCCCCAGGAGCAATTTCCCACTGCTGACTCGCTGGCAGGGGCCTAAGCGTTAGCGTTATTTTCTAGAATATTACCATCTGCTCATTTGATCCATTAACCTCCTATTGTCCCTCATAACAGAAATGTCCAGACACAAAAGCAAACAACGCCACAGAAACAAACCACATGCATTTTGCTTTGAGGACAGGGGTCAAACGCTACTCTGATCTCCCCCCAACCCCTTCCTAGAGAGTTCATTAACTTCCCTGCCAGGAGGTGGTAGTTTATCCACAGGGATGACATGACCTGCACTGGTTTGCTTATTTATTTCTAGTAACAGGTTAGGACAAATCAATTAACATTTGTTGTAGTCATTTCCTTATGTCTACAAAGGGCAAGAGAAAATGGAGTGAGCTCATGACAAGCAATGGCTGCTTAAGTTCATACAGATTTCCCCACTCCTTTCCTGGCCTTTATTCTTTTTTCTTTCTTTTATAGCTTTAAAAAACATTTTCTGGGCATATACCCAGAAGATCTTCCTCCTGGTAATAAGGACACATGCTCCACTATGTTTATAGCAGCCTTATTTATAATAGCCAGAAGCTGGAAAGAACCCAGATGTCCCTCAATAGAGGAATGGATACAGAAACTGTGGTACATTTACACAATGGAGTACTACTTAGCTATTAAAAGCAATGAATTTATGAAGTTCTTGGGCAAATGTATGTATCTGGAGGATATCATCCTTAGTGAGGTAACCCAATAACAAAAGAAGTCACTAGATATGCACTCACTGATAAGTGGATATTAGCCCAGAAACTTAGAATACCCAAGATACATTTTTGCAAAACACAAGAAAACCAAGAAGGAAGACCATCGTGTGGATACTTCATTCCTCCTTAGAATAAGGAACAAAATACCCATGAAAAAATATAAGTAAAGAGACAAAATTTAGAGCTAAGATGAAAGGATGGACTATCCAGAGACTACCCCATCTGGGGATCCATCCCATCATCAGCCACCAAACCCAGATACTAATGCACATGCCAGCAAGATTCTGCTGAAGGGACCTTGATATAGCAGCCTCTTGTGAGGCTATGCCAGTGCCTGGCAAACACAGAAGTGGATGCTCACAGTCATCTANTGGATGGAGCACAGGGCCCCCAATGGAGGAGCTAGAGAAAGTACCCAAGGAGCTGAAGGGGGCTGCAACCCTGTAGGTGGAACAACAATATGAACTAACCAGTACCTCCTTAGCTCGTGTCTCTACTATGCTCGTGCATATGTAGTGGAAGATGGCCTAATCGGCCATCATTGGGAAGAGAGGCCCTTTGGTCTTGCAAACTTTATTTGACCCAGCACAGGGGAAGGCCAGGGCCAAGAAGTGGGAGTGGGTGGGTAGGGGAGACGGGGCGGAGGGAGGGTATGGGGAACTTTCGGGATAGCATTTGAAATGTAAATAAAGAAAATATCAAAAAAAAAAAAAAAAAAAAAAGAGTGTGCCTCAGAAATAGTTAAACTAGTAGCAGTCATCAAACCTCCCGAGTAAGAAAGATGTGAGTAATGTGGCTTGAATCAGTGGAAATGTCATTTGCAGACACCATTTACAAGGTCTTTCAATTAAATGTGTCTATCACAGTAAGAGGTGATTCTGAACATGAATACAGCTTAATTTGCCATGGTTAATTAATTTCCTCACTTGTATGGATAGGAGTANCTGAGAATGTTTTGTTTATGAAATGTATCGAACATGTAGTATGTGATCATCGGGGATATATGAGGCCTTCTGTACAGTTAAAGCTTGCGTCCTGCGGTTTCCTGTATGTATACCCTGGGAAATCCTTACTTGGGAATGTTTGATTTAATAAACATGAAATTTTTTCAGAAAAAAACAAACAAACATCTTTCAGATGGATCTCATGTAGACAAGGCTAGCCTCAAACTCTCCATTTAGCCTAGGATATGATGGTTAATACTGATATTCAATATGGCATGGTCTAGAATCACCAAAGGGGCAGCCCTCTAGTGTGTGTCTGAGGGAAATTTTGGATGAGTTAGTTGAGGTGCATAGACTCACTGGGTGGGTCGAAGAGGAGAAAGCAAGCAGGGTACATATACATATAAAATAAAAACAAAACAATCTTTTTTTTTAAAGAAGTGGTTATAGATTATAAGATTTAAAGATGAATACAAATGCCAAGACAGATGTGTACCCATGCCATTGTGGTTTAGGTGAGGTCTCTGTGAATTTTCATGTCACCAATATGGTGGAATCGGGAGCTGGGGGGCTTCTGTGTGGTAATTAGACCATGATGTTTTTTTCCCTAATGAATAGATTAGATTCATATAAAGAATGGACAACGGGAATTTGTGCCTTACCTTTCTTCACTCTGCCATAACAAAACACAACACCCAGACACCAGCCAGTGCTGTACTCTTGAGATATATACTGTCTGGAACTGTGTTCTTATTCTTTTTTTATTATGGTTATGCTCTGACATTATTTGTTACATGCATAGACATCTGACTGTATGGATGCATACATGGGGGGGGGGTCTGGAGGGATGGTTAAAGGCACTCAGTACTCTTCTAGACAACTGGAGTTTGCTCCCCTACATACGTGTCTGACATCTCCCAGACATTTAGCTCCAGTTATATCTCCAGTTTCAGGGGATCTGATGCCCTCTTCTGGCCTCCTCAGGCAACTCACACATGTGACATATTTATCAAGACACAGACGCATAAATAACACTAAATCTTTAATAACTTAAACACAACACATGCTATCTGGGCCCATATTATAATAGATTTTTGTTTGCTCAACTTGAATGCCTCTGGTAAAAAAAAATCTGAGTTTCTCTTTAACTGATGCTGCTCTGCAAAGCATATGTGTTTTTCTAAGCCAGTGGTTCTCAACCTCTGGGTTGCAACCTCTTTTTTGGGGGATTGGATAACCTTTCACAGGGGTCACCTGAGACTATCAGAAAACACAGATATTTTCATTACGGTTCACAGCAGTAGCAAAATTACAGTTATGAGATAGCAACCAAACTAATTTTATGGTTGGGGATCACCACACAATGAGGAATCATGTTAAAAGGTTGCAGCAATGGGAAAGTTGAGAGCCACTGGTCTAAAGCTATGTTAGACTTGGGGAGATCAGATTTCTATTGAATGTGAGACCAAGAATCTTTATACCACACCTATTCAGAGCAAAAGTCACATGGGGGGGTTACTGGTGTGTGTGTGTGGTCCATTAGAAGATAATGAGCTTGTCAGCTTATTCCTCATTATCATAATTGTTGTTGGTTTTGTTAGGACACATTGAGAAGGAGCAATGCCATGCAGCTCTGAGAGACTCACCGTGTAGACCCAATTATTCTGTAACTTGCAGTGACACTCCTGCCTCAGTCTCCTGAGTGTTTCAATGACAGGTGTGAGCAAGCATGCCCAATTTGATCACCTCACCTTCTATCAGCAGTTTAAGAAGTGAGGAAGGTCCAGCAGAGGCCAGGCAGCTTTCTAAGCAGAATAAAGGATGCTGAAAGTTATCAAGTCCTCAACTGTAGTAGTACCCTCCTTTGAGTGAGGATTATCTGGGTATCCGGGTATCTGGGATGGATGGGGTTGCTATGAGGCCGTATCTGGGGCACAAGAGGAAGTAGAGGCATGCACTTGGAGAAGGAGCTTAGAGAGGCCACTTCACACACAAGCTCTGTATTTGTTACAGTCCAGATAGCCCAGGCTGGCTTGGAGAGCCTTCTGTCTCCACCTCTGGAGTGATGGGGTTGTAAGTATTGTTATACCTGTTTTATGGGGTGCTGGGAACTGGGCCCTGGACTCTATGGGCTCCCAGCAAACCTTCTCCCAGCTTGGTTCCATCTCAGCCCCACGTGGAGGTTTTGATACCACTGCAGAAGTCACAAGATGGAAGATAGGAGGAAAGGAAGAGGTACGGATCAGAAGGCACATGGTATAGTACAGAAGTAAAGTTAGCATAGCACACACAGTGCCAGGGCTCTTACTATCTTTATAAATGAAACCCACCTCTTGACTGGTATCAGCTCACCTTTCTAACTAGGTGTGTAACACGTACACACTGGAAGATTTTATACTGCCATTTGTCTGTGTGCACAAAATTAAAGGACTATAAATACAACCCCTCCAATTCAGAAGCGTGTGGAATGGATTTCTAATGCGGAGTCGGGTCATTCATTAGACTTTCCCACCAACATTTATTTGGGAGGACTGCCAGTGGGGTTCTGGGTTTAAATCCACCTCTCTGAGCTCATCTTTTATTTGTTCTTCTGCAAAGCCTATCACAGACCTTCAAAAGTAGCATGATGGGCTGTACCGCTAAGTGTTAGTTCCATGCCCATATTATGGGGAGGAGGCAGGATAGATGGAAGAGATTTTGTCCTTGAGAGTTTTAAGAGTTTTACTTTGAAAATATTAGTTCTTTGAGAATTTGTGTTTTGATCTTGTTAATTTTACCTCCTTCAGTTCCTCCCTGATCTACCCCTTTTCTCTTCCCCAAACAACTCTGTGTCCTTAGAAAAACAAACAAACAAGCAAACAAACAAACAGCCATCAAGTCCAGTTGGTCTGCCCACATATTAATTGGGTCTGTGGCCTTCCACTATAACATGCTCAGCCTGCCAGATGTCATAGCCTTAAATAAAGTTGACTCTCTCTCTCCCAACAGATATCTATTGCCAGTACCTTCTTAGATTGAGATGGGTGGAACTTAGTGCCTAACTACCAAACTCAGATCTGGACCTAGTCTGGCTGGAGACCGTGTAAGTCATGCGGTCACAGCAGCAGAGGGTTCCTGTGTGTTACCAGCTCGGATGTGTCCAGAAGATGTTGTCTCCTTACTCTAATTCACGCCTCTGGTTCTTGCAGTCTTTCTGCCTGAGCCCTGGGTGGAGGAGGTGCGATGTAGATTTTTCTCTTTAGGGTTGAGCATTCCGAGGTCTCCCCAAGTTTCAGAACCTTGGCTAGATGTGATCGTCTCTGTTAATCACCATCTATAGCTTTCATGTAAGCATTCATTTTAGGTATTTTCAAAGGTGCATTCTGCCCAAATGCAGAAAATAGAGCTGTCAATGCTTTGTACAGTGATGTCTTAATCCATCTATGTTTAAAATTATTGATTTTAGATTTTCACAGTAGCCCTTTCCGTATCTCATAAATTTAACAGCTAAGACCCAAAATATATAATTTTTTCCAAAGCTATCAGGACTGTGGCAGGATGAGGGCGCCATTTGTTATCTGGATGATTAGGACGTACTCGGTGCTGACAACTTGTAACATTTATCTTACTGCTGATGTATTATTTGTACAGGGTTGCTGCGTGGGCCTTGGCAGTGGGAACCAGTTTCTGGTTTAAATCTCTGGTGTATAGACCCATGATTAGCTGAGAATCAAGTGCTAAGTCAGATACAGAGAGCAGAGGACACACTACACAGGTTAAGGACCTAAGCTCTATTTCTTCCTTCTAATAGGCACACAGTCGATAGAAGTCAATCAATTAATAAGAGAAAGGGGGACATGGAGCTACCTTCCGAATGATGAGCACATGTTGAGTCACAGACAGTAAAAAGGCTGAGGAGATGGCTCAGGCAGGAAAGTTTCTGCCAGGCCAACATAAACACCTGAGTTTGATCCCCACCATTCATAGAAAAACCTTAAAAACATGGTGGTGCATGCACATGCCACCACCACACATGTACTTCTTTGTGCAGCACTAGAGAAGCAGGCATGAAGAGGATTCCGGGGGCTTCCTGGAGAGCCAGTCTAACCTAGTCGGTGAGCTCCAGGGTCAGTGAGAGGTCATGCCCCAAACCATAAGTTAGGGAGTAGAAGATTCCAGACATCAGTTTCTGGCCTCTGCATGCACAGGCACATGTGTCTACACGCATTTACACAGGATAATACACACACATACAACACACTCACATACACACTCACACACTCACATACACACACACTTCAGCTGCGTTCATGCACCTGACCTTGGGGGTGCTACCAAATCACCCTTCCAACCCCAGACCTCCTCAAGTCCTCCTGTCTTGCTCAGCTGTTCTTAGCTCTGACAAACAGGAAGGAAGTTGCTCCTCTCTGACCTTGCCCCCCACAGACTCCAGGTCAGCTGGAGGCCAAGGGCAGGTGGATCTCAGTAGGCCAGTCATGCGAGCCAATTCAGCTTAATTGAATATTTATACACACACCACTAAAAGAGATCTGAGGCAAAATTTAAAAGATATTTGCTCTCTGAGTAAGTCCGCTTTGGCGTGACGCTGCCTCAGTAGAGGTTTGTGAACGAGAGGCCTTTTGTGTTGACTTTGAGCAGTGATATCTTCAAGGCTGCCCATGGATTCCAGTGACTGACAACTGCACATTAGACCATGTTAGTGACTATAGACTGATGTGGCTGAAGACTTCACCTCGGGTGAGGAATCTAAGAACCAAGGCCGAGCTGTGGTTCTAGGTACCAGTGATATGGGTGCAAATAAAGGTTCAGAGTCTCTTAACTTGAAGCAGGGTGTTATTTTACAGGTAGTAAAAGTAGTTTTGTTTGTTTGTTTGTTTTGTTTTTAACCAATCTCAACTCCTGGCTCTGCTCTTGAACCTCTCTATACTTCTTTTATATCAGCTTCCCTGACCCACCTTTGTCTTTCTCACATGTCTTCCCCCTCCACCACCAGCTCTTCAGTCTTCCCACCCCACCCCCTCTCTACAGTCTCCGTGATCCTTCTGCCCTATGGTCCAACAGTGTAAATTTTAAACTGATTATAGCCTGAAGGCTGATGACTAAGAAGGAAGGGCTCTGAAATCTTAGACGTTTTCTTTGAGCAGAGCTATGTAAAAATAACAAAAAAGTGGGGAGGGGGCTAACAAGTGGGCTCAGGGAGGAAAGGCCCTTTCTGTCAAACTTAATGATCTGTGTTCAATCCTGGGGACCTGATGGATGGAGAGAACTGACTCTTCCCAGTAGTCCTCTGGCCTCTACACACACACACACACACAGGCACACCACAGAATACACATACAACACATACACAAATATACATAGAGAGAGAGCACACACCACACATAGACTTAACACCACACACAAAACACAGACACACACACACAATACACACACACCACAGAACGCACATACAACACACACTCAGCACCATATACAGAACACACACAGAACACATACACAATACACATACACCATAGAACACATGCACAACACACACAGTACACAGAGCGAATGCACACACACACACACACACACACACACACACACACACACTTTAAGGGGTAGATTAGAACAGGTCTTACCTCTCATAAATGGAGTGTCTTTCTTGGAAATTTACAAGTGGCCAAAATGTACAAAACAGAAGGTGGTATGCTTAGCCCCAGAGGGCACATCTACACTAAACCCCTGCACATAAGGCTCAGGAAAATTGTGGAAGGGACAGTGTGTAAAGTGTGTAAGAAGCAGAGGAAGACAAGGAAACTCTCTGCTAGTAGTGCTTCTTAAACATACAGGGATGCTGCATCCATGAAATCGCAGTGGTATGGCTGCCTAAGCAAGGCCTATGACAGCAGCAGCTGGCATACTCATTTGGATGGGGATTTCTACAAGGCTCCACCCATGGATGAGGAGCAGCTACAGGCAGCCAGAGGCTGCCAAGAGATCAGCCTTCTAAGGAGACCAGACCCCCTCATGGGTGGTCTATGGCTTAGTTGTGTGTGTGTGTGTGTGTGTGTGTGTGTGTGTGTGTGTGTGTGT
>NC_034599.1:110342543-110363256 GCF_900095145.1 Mus pahari | reverse complement strand
GTGTGTGTGTGTGTGTGTGTGTGTGTAAGAGAGACAGAGAGGCAGAGACAGAGAGAGACAGTGAGAGAGACAGAGACAGAGAGGAAGAAGAATTAAGAAAGAAAGGTTGTGAATGTGAGAGTGAAGGATGGGGCATGGGAGAAGCTGGAGGGGGAGAGAGAGGGGTGGAGATGATATAACTACAGTATTCATGTGTGAAATTCTTGAAATTAAATGTATTAAATTTAAGATTCTAATGCCTTTTTTGTGTGTGTTTTGTAATGACTGAGTGGTAATCTCAAACCTATTCCTGTCAGGAACAGGAACTGGATTTGATTACTGTATGGAAGATTTTGTAGATTCTTGCCAGTAAAACAGAGAGCATGCCCCACTTCTCAGGGAAAATCTCTGGTGGCTGCAGCAACACCTGTTATGGGAACACAGTGAACGGAGTTGGTGTTAAGCAAATGTGGACGGAGAGGGGACTGGAACAAAGGAAACATGAGATACCCCACAGCTGGATTGTTCTGTCTTCCTCCCTCCCTCCTTTCCCTTCCTAAAGACAGAGAGAACAACAGGAAAATACTCAAATAGAAATGAAATTTAAAAAGTCAAAACTGGAAGAGCACTGGGGGATTTTCCAAGGCATGAAAACAGGCAAACAAAAAAGAAAGATGGTAGCTCACGATGGATTACCATCCGATGATGGTAGACATCCTAGTTTAACATTCGGGGAAGGAGGCAAGAGAAAGATCATTTGTATTTTTGAATACCCAATGCACTAATCAATGAGGAGAATATTTCACCTAGGTGCAATTCTCAATGTATGTGCTAGACATGCCGGTCCTCACAGGAGACAGTCCAGACCATTAACTCGGAATGTTAAGAAAGCTCACACAACTTATAGATTGCAGGCATCATGAATGAGCTGGGGACTCAAATCTTTTACTCTATACTGGAAGACGCTAAAACCATAAACAAATAAAAGAGGAAGAAAAGAAAAAAGAAAAACAGACTCAGTGGGCGGCTGCAGAGGGGTATGGTTGAACTGACATCACAGGAACCGGAAATGACCCTGGGGTAATGATGACACATGACTGAGGGTTGCGGCACACAGGGCTGGAGAGGTGGGCGGAAAGTGCTGGAGCTCCTTCAGAAGGCCTGGGTGTGGTTTTCAGACCTCAGCTCAGGAAGCTCCCAACTGCATGTAGCTCCAGCTCTAGTGGGTCTGATGCCCTCTTCTGGTCGCTAAGGGTACTGCACCATATGCACATAACTGCACACAGGCATATACACATAATTAATTAAGTTCTTTTTTAAAAAGGAATGGAGCATATAGAAGAAATGATACAGATGAACCATGTCAGCTTGCTCTGAGTATTTCTTAAGTCAAATGCTTCTTCTGTGATAAGAAGATTATACAACAAACCACAGATTTTACCTTTCCCAACGTGTGTGTGTGTGTGTGTGTGTGTGTGTGTGTGTGTGTGAGAGAGAGAGAGAGAGAGAGAGAGAGAGAGAGAGAGAGAGAGAGANAGAGAGAGAGAGAGAGAGAGAGAGAGAGAGAGAGAGAGAGAGAGATAGAGAGAGAGAGAGAAAACATGCAGTTACTTGTGTGTGTAGGAGGAGACCAAGGGCATCTTGGATGTCATTCTAATGACATGAGGACATGCCCTACATTGTTTGAGACATGGACTCTCATTGGCCTGGGATTCTTGCTCATTACTCTAGGTTTGGTAACCAGTGGACACCAGGACTCTGCCTGTCTCCATCTCCAGGGTGATGACAGTTAGCCTAACACCTGCTTTTTTTTTTTTCTTTTTCGTACAATCTAATGTTAAAAATCGGGTTCTTATGGTCATGGGTCAAGTACTAGACCAAACTAGCTACCCCCCAGTTCCCTTCAGCATAGTCAACTTATCTGTGTATACTGGCGAACTGACTAAAAGGGAGGTCTCTGGGGCCTGTGGGATGGGGGGCAAGGGGAGAAACATTGCTTGTCTATAGGTTCAGCTGTGTGCCTGGTGTCTCCCTGGCAGCAGAGGCCCTGCTGTTGCAGGAGGAGTTTTCAAGGCTCACTGTAAGTCTGCAGTCTTGATCAGCAGTGTTGCAGTCGCAGCACTGGCTGTTGTCCCTGTCAATTGGGTCCTTTCACTGTATTCCCCAGTTGACTGACTCTGATATTTTTTGTTGCTGGTCTTCTCTCTTTAAGGAATATCCCTTCAGTTTTTAAATGATAGCTTTTGCTTATGTGGTAGATTATTAATCTGTGGGCTTTAGACATCACCCTCCCCTCCGACAGCTTTCAATGAGGTTAAGACTACATGGCCTTTCAGGTTAGAAGATAATTGAAATAATACAGTGCTCAATATGTCACTTACCTACTGAATAAACTGACTACAAATTCACGATAACTTGTCCTTCCTCTTACTTTCTAAACTAAATATTGATCATTTGCCTCTCTAAGCTGACAGGCTAGCTCCTCTGAAATCCAATGTAGCGCCTCCTATTTTTACCCACTTTGGAAAAGGCAAGATATTCTCTGTGGCTTTAAGTTTGTGGCTGTCAAAAACTATGTCTCAGCATGCCCCCACTCCATTCGTATGGATTAGAGTAAATGCTTATGTTAGTTAGGCGACTTCATCCATACATCAATGGATGTATTAGTCTAGCTTCCTTGTCTCGAGGAGGATGACACTTTCCAGTTCATGACTTTGCCGGCCTACTGTGAGTTATTTAGGCATAAGCACTCGAGATAGCCAGGCTAAAGCCAGAAGGAAGCAGTGAGGGAGCCATTCTAGCTTTCCTGGTCCTTGTGCTTTGATAGCCTGTGAATTGTCTTTGCACTGCTTCTTAGTGGGCATCATGCGTAAACATGTCCAAATCACAATTTTTAAAAGTAGGACATAGAAATCACTAGAAGAGCTCTAACAATTTACCTTCTTGACCCTACCCTGGAAAGAGCCATCAAAACCCTACACTCCTGGCTATGAAGCGTATTCACCAATATCATTGTTGACTGGAACCCTAGAGGAGTTAAGTCCCATGTCAGTTGGTATAGTATGAGGATGACATTAGAATCGTGATTTGGATTTCCAACAGAATTCACATCTAGCAGTTACTCAATACTCTTGAATGAATGAATCCAAGTATAAACCAGTTTCATCTAGCTGTACCTGTGGGAGATTTTGAGTTCCTTAATGTTGTTTTTTACATGCAATGTTAGTGAAAAACCTTTTAGTTTTTAATAGATGATTACACTCAGAAGCCTATAGGTCATACCTGTAGATATTCCTGACTGATACAAGCCTGAAATCATTCCATTGTTATGTTTATTAGTGCATATTAATTACACACAATAAAAACCATTGTAACATTTTCCCAGTCCGTATTTCATGTGTTGGGCACATTCATCCGCCATCACCCTCTTGTCCTTTCTGCCCACACCCTGGCCGCATTCTCCTCCATCCTTCTCAATGTGGCTCTTCTTTGTGACTATTGTTTTGAGGCAGGGTCTCCTTGTAGGTCAGGCTAAGCCCCCCAAAAACCTATACAGCTGAGAATGATCTTGAACTTTCAATTTTACTTCCTCTGCCTTCCCAGATTCTACCAATCAGTCAGCCCCGGGCTCCCTAGGTCGACTTTCATGACTTTGAGTTTTAAATCTAAATTTTGCATGAGAGAAACTATTAAGTATTTGTCATTCTGAGTTGGTTTTATTTTCTTTAACTTGATGATGTCACTTCACTTATTTCCCTGCAAGTGACATGGTGGTAGTCGTCTTTATGGCTGTATAATACACTATTCTATGTATGCAGCACACTTCACTACCCATCCTTCTGCTAATAATCCCGTGAGTGAACTCTATTACCAGAATCCAGCACCCACACGCTCTGTAGTAGTGCTAAACTCGTGGCACTTCACAGCTCTTGCATATGTAGCAAAGAAGGTGTCACAGGAACAGGGCCTTTGTAGTATAATAAAATTCTCTTTTCTAGGACTATAGAGATGGCTCAGCAGAGGAGAGCACTAGCTGTTCTCCCAGAGGATCCGGGTTCAATTTCAGGACCCATATGGCAGCTCACAACTGTCTGTAACTCCAGTTCCAGGAAATCCAGTGCCCTCTTCTGGCCTCCGCATACAACAGTGTATGTCTGTGGTACACAGATATACATGCAGGAAGAACATTCATACACATAAAATAAAATACATAAATCTTAAATTTTGTATATGTGTGACTGCTCTGACTGTTCATTGTAGTTTTTCTTCAATGGTTTTTAAGACTCTCAGTCATAGTCAAGGCCATTCTCTCCCCTCCCTCCCTCCCTCCCNTCTCAGGGGCTTAAAATATACTTAGCTTTTAGAGACCTTAAATAAAGAAAACTGAATTCATTTTCTAATTATTGAACTCTGTTGGGTCATTATGTTGTATAGTCTTCCTTCCTTCCTTCCTTCCTTCCTTCCTTCCTTCCTTCCTTCCTTCCTTCCTTCCTCCCTCCCTCCCTCCCTCCTTCCCTCATCCTTCCCCGTTTCCCTCCATTCCCTACTCTATCCCTTTCTTCCTCTTTCTGTATGCTTTCTGTGTGTCTTTGTTTTAAAGGTCTGGTGCAAGTAATCATAATATATTAAAATGTGCAGAACTTGTTGAAAAGAATTATATAAATTAATATATAAAAGTTGAAAACAGAAAGAAGACGCCATCGCTTCTCATCTTGGACCAAATGCTCTGGACTAAGTTAGAGATCAGTTTCTCCCTAGTCATCTGCACTAATGCTTAAGGGGAGATTTAAAACTCACCCAGATCTCTGTCTGTCTGTCTGTTTGTCTGTCTTCTGTCTGCCTGCCTCACAAAGCAAAGCCTGTTATCTCCTATCCCATCCCTTAGTTATAATCATAATAAATTTGCTCCATATATTTTTGTTATTCTGTGAACTTCACATTATTTGAAAGCATACATACTTTTTAGTTACTATTATATTGCTAGCAATTCTTCATGCCATTAAGAACTATTAGAAAACAACCCAATGCCTGCGTAAGACAGTAGCCCATGGTATGGCGTACTCGATCAGCTTTCCATATTACTACATGTAGAGTTACTCTTTTCTTTTTAGAATCCCTTATACACAGACAATTGTCTTCACATGTAAATCACTAACCATAGCAATGCTTATTTAAGAAAAGGAGAGCCAGGAAGCACATCACTGGGTCACACTGCATGGTCGCTCTTGAGATTGCTCGTCTATGACCATGTGTATGTCTCAGAGAGTGGTGTGAAAGTGCTCACCTTTTAATGCCTCTGGTGGAGGGGCAGGACAAGTGACCATGTCCTTGACCAGGTATTCTTTCCTTTGGTTAGGAAGAAAAGGGAATAAATGCAAGCTTTGTTCTCTAGGGTTTTTTTTGTTGTTGTTCTTCAGGAGCTAGGAATGCTGGGGAAAGCCTCTGATGGAAAAATCTATGCACACATGTTTTCCATGGGCCATAAATGTCTCCAGATCAGGAGCAGAATGAATGATAAATGTGTGAAAACCAAATAGCATCAGTCATGTTGCCTTCAGAATATTAACTGGAGTTCTGCTCTTATCATGATATTTGTAATCCTTGACCCATGTCCCAAGTCTTCCCTCTCTCCATAGTATGGTATAAGAAACAGATGCCTCATAGAAGCAGGTTCTGGGGGGCCGGTGAACAGCAGTAGTCTGGGAAAAACTGAAAGGCAATTGAATGATAGACTGAGACCCGGATAGGAGTCTGTAAATTTGGATGGCCATAAAATAAACTTTTATGAGACAGCAAGATGACCCAGGACTTCTTGGAGGAGTTGTGGACAGATTGTCCCCCCCCCCTTTTTTATCACCAAAGTCAGTAAAAATTATTGGGTGTGCTGTTTTCTCTCTGCTTAGCTGGCTCTAGGGCACAGGCTCCTCCTGGTGACTCCAGTGCATTGATTTCAGCTCTTGGCCTTGTGGTATCCAAGGGAATATAGTCCCCACTGACAATGGGTGGAGTGAAACACCCAGCAGTACAAAGACACCCAGAAGCCGGCAGTCCCAACAAAGGGGTCTCCCAAAGGAAGAGCAAACTTGAGGAGAACTTGTCCTCTGTACATTTAGTATTATTTGTGTGCCCATGTTGCATGTGTGTGCCTGTTGAGCTGTATGTGTGATTGCACATGCAGAAACATATGCATATGTATGTGCTTGCATGTGTTGATGCCTGGTGTCTTCCACTTCAGAGATTTGCTTGTCCCTGTCTCTTAAGTGTTAGGATTACAGATGTTCATAGCAATGCCTGGTTTCCACTTGGTTGCTGATGATCAGAACTTAAATCCTCAAGCGTCAAGCTGACACTCCACTGACTATGTCCCCAGCCCCAGCCTCTGGGTTTTGTTTTTGGTCTTTGCTTTTTTTGTCTGTTTGTCTGTTTTGGTTTTGGTTTTTTGTTTGTTTGTTTGCTTGTTTGTTTTTTGACAGAATTTCATATACCAGAGGTTGGCATTGAACCCTATGTTGCCAAGAATGACCTTGCTTGGAATACATCTAGTTTATGTGGCACTGAAGATCCATCCTAGACTTCCTTCATGCTAGGCAAGCATCTAAGGACTGAGCTACATCCCCAACTCATCTCAAGAGTGGTTGGTTGGTTTGTTTAAATAAGATCACAGCTGGCGAATATTCAAATGCCTAATTAGATTGCCCACCTAGTGTTTGCACTGCATGTGGGGGAAGGGTGGGGAAGACAGAAGAGACATAAGAATGGAGCCCTGAGAGATCTGATCACAACTGGTGTTCTTCTATAAGGCTGATCTTGGATCCACTGCTTTCTCTTCCACAAGGAATAATTCTGACCCAATTAGCTCAGGTTGATTCTGTTGCTACTTCCTCCCTCAGTGAGAAATTTTAGGAGTCTGAAATTAAGTCTCTACATTTCTTTTTAGTAAAAGCAAATGCAGTCCGGTCAGGACACTTGCCACCTGGAGATGGAGATGATGGAGGAGGACTTGTCCTTGCTTTTCCATAGGGCTTTTCCTGCCTCTGTTGTCCCCACCAGTCCCTCAGACCTCTTGCCTGGAGACTTTTCATTTCTAATTTGTACTTTCACAGGAAGGTGGATCTCTAGGGAAATTCAATTCCAGTAATTCACCTTTATTGCTTATACAGGAAAGTTGCTAGGAAGGAAGCTGAAATGACAGACGTGAGGTCTTAAACCCCACGATTTCACCTGCCCTATCCTTCCTTATTGATTGCCCATTGTGTAATAGACATCTCGGGGGTGGGGTGGGGTGCAAAGAGGATTGAGCACTCTCTACCCTCTGGGAGAGTTTTCTCCTTAAGAAAGAAAGCTCTGGGATGAGGGGTGAGTTAAACACTTGCTAAGCAGCCCTGAGGACAGGAGTTCAAATCTCCAGATTTCATGTAAATGCCAGGTAAGTTTGGTGGCCCACCTGTGACTCCAGAGCTAAGAAAGCTGACGGAGGGGATCCTTGTGAGCTCTGGGTTCAATTGAGAGACCATGACTCAATGAATAGGGTGGAGTATGACTATGGAAGACTTCTAACATTGGCCTCAGGTCTCCACATATAGGATCATACACATGTATCCCCATACCTGAGAACATACGAATATACCCCTTATACATACCACAGACACATAAACATGAAAAGAAAAGGAAAAGGGAGAAGTCGAAAATGAAACTGGTGGTGGTTTAAATATCCTAGAAAATTCTGTACAGATGAATGCATGCATTTTGGGGGAAAATGTAGACTGCTTTACTACCAGGAGTGTCAAATAGTATGCAGATGAAACTGGAAAAGTCTTGTTCAAAAATTGTTACCTGAGCAGGTTGCGGTCACAAAAAGCCTGAGCGCGAAGTGCCGAGACTTGTCACAAGTTAGATCTGCAAGAGAGTGATGCCTGTGGTTATTTCACACTCTGCAACTATCATTCATTGATTACATAAAAATAGGAAGCACCAAAAAGCATAAGAAGAAAAAAGCCATCCAAATGACTCCAATCCTGCTCCCCAGCGAGATCACCTTTTGTTGGTGCGATAATTAACTTCTGAGCATGTTGTGGTCAGCTTTTCTTCCCTCTAATACATAAATGTGTTTATATTTTTATTGTGTCAATTGAGGTTCTGATGGGAAACAGATGGCAAAGCCAGATTATGTAGGCAGGCAGTCCACATGGGTACTGGAGATAAAGGGGCTAGCCACGGTGAGGGAGCTGTTACTAGCCCTGAGCCTGCTGAAAAAGACCTAGGAAAAGAACCAGAGAAGGAAGTGTTGGGGGTAGAGGAGAGGAGACAACTAGAGTGAGCAGTCTTCCATCAGACAGTTCAAGCAGCCTATTCAGCCTCTTGGGGAGATGACCCAGAGAATAGATACTCTGACAATTCTTAGCTCAGCTCTCATGCACAGGATTCCCACTGACCTAATTCAACCAGGATACAGATATCAATTGGGGGGGGGGACGGCAGGGGAGCGGAAATGCAGGAAGGAGGTGGGTCATGCATGCCTTAGGGTGGGTAGACTGGTAAACCCTCCCAACACTGGGTCAGTGTGTGTGTGTGTGTGTGTGTGTGTGTGTGTGTGTGTGTGTGTGTATGTGTGCGTGTATGTGTGCAGTTTTGTAAGTGGTACCTCTTTTATTTAGTACCCACCTCTAGTGCTGTTGTTGAGCCTAATTTTAGGTGGGCTTGATTCAATTGCATTTTCTGATATTAAAAATTCTGTGTGGTAGCAATAGCTGGAGTCTGGACCCTCTGCAAAGATACTATGGCAAGGGTTTAATGAGATAGTTGGTGAGTTCCTTATAGAGAGGCTTGGACTTATTCCAGAGGTCAGGGGTCAGGCAGCTATAGGTCTTGGAGATGGCATCAAAGGTGGCCTTAGCAAGTCCACCTAGGGCATCAGTGCAGCCACTGGCTGATATGCATCCTCATCAGTGCTGGCCAGCAGCAGATTCTTGGGCACGGGAGCTGAGATTATGCAAGTGCTTGGGGCAGTAATGAGGCATGCAAGCATAGAACCATGGTAGTCTCTTATCTGCATGGGACAAACTGAAGGTAGGGATTTTCCAGTCATGTTCCCCTCTCTACATAGGGGCCATGGAGAGCCCAGATAAAATGTTGTCCCATACAACTTGAATAGCAGTGGCTACTTCCCCAGAGGACATACTACCCAGTCCAGAATGACCTTTGGTCCTCTGTGATGGCAACAACCTTAAACCTAGTCCACTAGACATCATGAGCTTATGGCTACTCCAGCATGTTCTTCAGTACCTCATCCTTCAGGGACTCTCCAGGAAAGTCAGTCATAGTAAATAAACTCTTTGATGGACAGCAGAGAAGACAGACCTCCTCCTGTGACTTGATCTTCGTGTCCGTGACAAGGTCGTCCAGTGTGGTAACAACAGTTCATTCCTTGTTCAGTTTGCTTCCCAGAGCCTCCTACCCTTGGCCTTGACCTGAACAATGACCAAGATAGACCAAGTCCTCAGAAACATCGTCATGCCGCCAAGGAAGCCCCACAGTTCTGGGTCATGCTGTGGACCAGTGTCAGGACCATTGACGTTCTTCCTCAGAACAGAACCATAACTGTACATAATTTCATGAAATGGTTCATTGTGACTTGCTCAGTACCCTGCCATGTTATAATAAGGATATCCCAATGTTTTTACTATTAAAACCACCACTGGAGCATGCATGTGTTTGTTTATTTAATTTCACATGTGCATCTTGATTGTCCTAAGATGCATTCTAAGCAATTATTGTTGCATCAAAGTGCTTTGGCCCTTTTGATGTGTTTTGCCCAGTTATCTTCTAGAAGAATATACCAGTTTTCAAAGTGAAACTTTAATGAATAGGGTTTTCATACACAGAGAGAGAAAAACTATTGATAGATGGAGATTTGGGAAGCCTGTGGACATAGGGGTGGAAGTGAAATGGTGTATCTTGTGCCAGATAAATCTAACTTTGTCCAAGTAGATTTGGTGGGGGAGGGGTAGTTCATTCCTGTCCACACAATTGGAAGGCTCCAGTACTAATATGGGGTGTGCCCCTTTCATACTAGATGGCCTGTCACAGACTGAAACTGACAAGATGGGGACATGTTTGAAACTAAAGTCTAAATAAAAGATGCGCTTGATTAAGGCATGTGAATGTCAGTCAACTGAGGTCAAGTCAAAAGCCTAGAGTGTCGAGTGGCAAAGCTTAGGTCAGATGGCAGCCCCTCTCTTTCTAACTGCTACTTTAGACCTCTGGTGGCATCTCTTGGTCTTAGCTTTCACGTTCAACCTACATTGGGCATCTTGTGCATGAAGGACTCTCTTGGCCAGGCTGCCAGGGATGTTGAACACATGGTAGCTGCATCATGGGTCCTATTCATTGGACATTTGAGGAGAGAGAGCAGCAGGTTGCTAATCCAGCATAATAGGTGACAAGCAGCTGAGCACAATGATTCTTAATGGTTGACAGGCAGGATAGAAGGGGATTTTAAAACAGTTGTTGTATGAATTAATTTTCTCATTGCTCCAACAGAATACCTGGCTGAAACAACTTATGGGAAGATTTATTTTGGCTCATGCTTTAAAGGAATGCAATCCCTGATGGTGTGGGAGATGGGAGGATGGGAATAGATCAGAGGTGGCAACAGCTGGCTCACATCTGAACATATCAAAATGCAGAGAACAATCAGGAATCAGGGTGGACCATACGCTTCAAGGCCAGCCCCTAATGACCCACTTCCTCCTGCTAGACCCCACCTTCTAAAGATTCTTCAGCCTCCCAAATATACACCACCAACTGGAGACCCTGTGATCACACACATAAATCTGTGGGGAACATTCCACATTGAAACCATGACAGTCATACAGTTGCTCATCAGTTGTAAAGTCTATCCCATGGTTTAAAAAATGTTTTCCTTAGTTTAAACATTAAAAATTAATATGTTACTATAATATATTATATAATAATATAAAATGTATAATATTAATAAAATTAAATAAAATACAGTGTTAAAATACAGGAAAAACATTGTCAGACACTTGCTTTTGTAAGGGGAGCCACCTGACTTGGTGGTACCTATCTCACCATCAAGAAGTCACTTGATAGAGAAGCCCCTTATGGAGATGGGCTTCGGTGAGATAAACCCATCCTTGCCAGTGGCCCGAGACATCTGGAGCCCACATCCTCTTGGACCTCACATTTGGAGCAGTGTTTGGTTTTGCTTCCTTCTGCTCCCTTTAATTTGGCTCGGGGGTTTCCAGCATTTGCTCCTGCAATCAGGCCGACTAAGAGGCGTGCACTTGCTCCACCGGCCTGTTTCCCATGAAGTGTGAGGTCACAGTTAGGATCTTAATTCTTCCTAAGTTCCCATGGTAGGACTTAAAATTAAATTTCATGCTTTTCAAAAGTCTGAGAACCAAAAGCTAGGATACCCTGGGGTCTAATGCAATCCTCGAGACTCAAAAGGATAGTTAGTGACTTTTGTATGGTATCAAGTTGTCAGAAAGTCCTCTCATGAGTATTGCACCTTACACACACACACACACACACACACACACACACACACAAGTGCATTTGGAGAATCTAGTGGAATCTCTCTCTCTCATCCACACTGAGCCTTCTGAGAGTTGAGAGCCAGCCCCGTTGGATGCTCTGTTTTGGAAGCCAGGCATCTCTGGTGCACTGTGAACTCCCTCAATTGCTCTCCTCTGCAGTCCTCTCACATACAATGAAAGTCGCACACACAACTGCCAGCCAGGCCTCTCTTGTCCTCTCATCACAAACTGATTTCCTCTCTGCTTTTATCTCAGCAGTTGCTAATATCACAAATAGGCAGTGCTTTGAAGTCGGAGGGAGGGGACCAGAGCCCTGTGGTATAACAGAACAGTAAACAGGAAACTGCTTCAGTAAACAATATCAGTACTATAGTCAGCAGAGAGAGGGGGTCACTGCCGACAGATCTGGAGCATCATTGACCTCCTTTCTCTAAGACTCAGTGAAACCAGAAACCTTGTCCCTGTGTATCCTTGGGGTTGGGGTGATGTTCAGAGAAAGGGGCCTGGGTCACCTAGGTACTGTAAAAAAGTTATCTGCACTTCCCTTTGAGTCGTGGGGTGTCTTTCAGGGGACAGACTTGATGGCCTTGTCTTAGAGCTCCATTCACTCCTGGAAACCACACTGGGGTGGTTAGGGGATGACGAAAGGGTAGACACACATGGAAAGGAAATTTGAGATACCATGGTTTGCACTCATTCTCAGTGAATGGCACCAACCCTGCCACAACCCTAGACCCTCACACCATTATTCTGTGTAGCCCGGGGGCAGTGGTTGACTAGTCCGGGTAGGAAGACTCTATAGGTGAACGGTCATCCCATCAAGGCGGAGGAAGCCATGGGTACTGGGTTTTGCCCAAGCCACCAACATTGACACTCAAAGAGGAAGAAGGCTTTGTCTTTCCTCTTGAACTTTTTCCCTAGGGAGGGGCTTTACCATTTCCCATGAGTCACTGGGATTCCACCCATGTCAACAGTATGTATGCACACAGAACTTCATCCACCCCTTATATATCACTCAGGGGTCTCCTCAAAGCACACCCATGCACACACGTGCACATGCACACACACATGTACACCCACATACATAGTACACATATATGCATGCACACACATACATGCACACACATGTGCACACACCTACACACACATGCACACACAGGTATACATGCATGCACACAGTCTTATAGGGATGGCAATAAATGACTATGAAGGGGCTACAAATGCCTGAGGGTATACTGTCTCTGGGCTTCCATCATTCCAAACTCTCTGTGGCCATTGAAGTCCTAACCAGTCATTTAAGCAGCTTTTGCAGAAGGTTCAGTGAAAGGTGGCATTCTTTCCTGGAACTTTCCTTCACAGCTCAAGTCTGTCCCATTTTTGAAGGTGTCTTCTGTATGAGATTACTAAGTCAGGAGCCATGTGAGTGTGCCATGGGGAGATCCTGATGGATGAGTCCTATGTGGAGCCCCCATCCCCCCTCCGTTCCACCCTCCCTCAGGCTTCACACTTCTCTCCAGCTTGGAACAGGAGGCGCTGAGAGTTTCTTTTGAAAAGTACCATTGTGAGGACTCATAGCATGAAATCTAATCCCACACTTCATGGTTTGTCCTCTCTCTCTTCCTGTCTCTTGGCTGTGGCTATAAATTTCTCATCTGCCTCTGGCTCCATACCCGGCACCTCTCTCCCTTATTCTTGTTTCTAAGTAGCCTTTCAAGCTTGTACCCCCATCTCACCATAGAGTAACTGTTTCTATTCTCTCTTCTCTCTCTCTCTCTCTCTCTCTCTCTCTCTCTCTCTCTCTCTCTCTCTCTCCCCTCAGCCCCCAGTATACAGCTTCTAACTTTCCTCTTTTGTAATAATACTTCCTGGATTTCTGTGTCAGGACAAAGCCTTGGAAATGTTAATGGAATATGGTATTCCAAGTTCATGTGAGTTACTGACAATCTGAGTCCTCTTGGAGTGGGATTTTCCAAGGGTCTTATCCATTATGCTTACATGTCAGGAATTTGAGTTTCTGTGTTACTTCTTTTATTTTCAAATGCCTGCATATAAACAATACATATTGATCGTACCTACCCCTAGATCCCCTTTCTATTCCCCTATCCCTTTCCAAACTCTCTTCTTTTGTAATCCACTGAGTCCAGTTAACACTGTCTGCTAAGATGTTGGCTGATCTTGTTGGCTTAGCCTTGGTTAGGTCTTGGGCAGGTCCACATGTGATTTTTGAGCTATGGGTGTTAATCTCTGCCCCCCCATTCTAATCCCTAGTTTCTCATAATCATTGCCCAAGAGTCATTCCCATGACTTTTATTTCTGTACCTTTCTATCAGTACACACTTGCTCACACTTGCTCACACTTGCTCACACTTGCTCACACTTGCTCACATGTAGACCAGAAAGCTTAGTATGTCCACAGTGTTCCTATCTCACAGCAGCCAAGTTGGGGGGGGTACCACAAACTTACACATCACATTCATTCATTCCTTCTATGACAATAGGTCACATGTCTTCTTAATACCTGTTTTAAATATGCAGATGCTATTTAAACTTTATTTGCATGTTCATGGAAAAGCTGTCTCTTCCAAATTTCACATTCTCATCATGGCTGGGTGTGACTTAACAGTTCCCCATAGTCCTAGTATGGATGTGTAAAGTCAGCTTCTGATGGTAAGATGTTCTACAATCTTCAAGTTACATTGGAACAAAAACACCCATGTAGAGAGTGTTGCCATAGACAGGCTTGAAAGGAGACCTTATATACCATGCCTCGAAGCTGCTTCAAGGTGATATAACAGAAAATAAGTTTCCTGGTTCAGAAAAGCCAATCCATAGCTCTGTGATCCTTAGACATTACTACTAGAACACCAGTTCTCATTCTTTCCTCTATACAGTGTGATCTGTGAATAACAGCATCTTGCAGATTTATTGGTAGAATTATATAAGAGAATGTCAATCACCCAACATATTTAATTCTCAGCTTGTATAAGACTTGCAGGAAGCCAACAGCATCTGAGTGCTGTGCAGGCTCCCTCCCACTGCTGGCCTATGGTTGTCACCCCCAGTTTTCAGAGGATCAAAAAAGGCTACAGTGAGGTGGCAGGCCAGACAGAGTCGTAGACCACGGGATGGACTAGGAGGCTAAGCTGAGTGTATCCTTGTTAAAGCCCTGCACCTAACCACAAGGAAATGCTTCCATGTGAGACCCTGCTCCATGACCAGTGTGCATCTCAGACTGCTCAACCCAGTGGGACCAGGATGGCCTGCTCTATCTTTTGGTTACATAGCATGCATGTTGCTTTTTCTCTCCCAGAATTTACCTGTCTTATCTTTCTCTTTCACCTTTTACTAGCACCATTTGCTGTTTCCTTGTTCACTCTTACCACTTACATTAACAACTCCCATTACTCAGTTATGTCCCATCTTCCTGGGCTAAGCCATATTTAATAATGTAGTATGGTCACTAGTATTAGTGACAAATTACCTTACAGAAACAGTTTAAGGAGGAAAGTTTGAGAGTCTAGTCCATCAAGGTGGAGAAGGCATGGAGGCCAGAGCCAAGGCATCTGTCAGCGGAGGCACCTGTCAGTCAAGGCACCTGTCAGCAGAGGCACCTGTCAGCTGAAGCACCTGTCAGCTGAGGCTCCTGTCAGTCAAGGCACCTGTCAGTCAATGCACCTATCAACTGAGGCACCTATCAGCTGAGGCACCTGTCAGCTGAGGCACCTGTCAGCTGAGGCACCTAGCAGTCAATGCACCTGTCAGCTGAAGCACCTGTCAGTCAAGGCACCTGTCAGTCAAGGCACCTGTCACTTAGAGTCTGCTATCAGGAAGCAGTGGGTACTGGTTCAGCTATCCAGCTCCTTTTCATGAAGTCTAAGGCTAATAAGATGTAGTCACTCACATTAGCATGTATCTCCCCTCCCCAATTAACCCAGTGTAGAAACTCCCAGGACAGGCCCAGATGTTTGTCCCTGAGGTGATTCTAGAACCAGCCTCGATGTCAATGGTGACCATCTCTGCATTCTTTCCAGCATTTATAATGCTTAGGCAGAACTCAATGGGAGTCTGGGTAATAAATCACAACCCACATCAATCACAGAGAGAGACTATTTTCATTTAAATGTTTTGTTTTCTACAACTGCACTCTTGGGTGACAGCTTGATGTGTTGTTAAAGCTTTGTCATCCCGCCCCTTGCCCTTTGTCCTCAGTGACACAGTGACCTCCGATGACCCTGCTCTACCAGAGCTCCAGCTAAGGACTAGTCGATTTCACTTAGCCTATCGCCTGTATATCTTAGAATACTAAAATGTAAGTCCAGCTGGCATAGTATGATGTCAGGGAGGTTTGTGAAACAGGCTAAGAATTCCTCTGTCTAGGGTTGATCACAGGTCCACATGTGTTGGCTGCTTGCTTTTCATGAATGAGCATACATGGTCCTTCAGCTTCTCAGCCTAACATTGCAGCCATCAGGACTGGAGATGAACACTTAACATGTCATTTCACAGTTTGTATGTATGCATGTGCCTGTACGCATAAGGATGTGTGTGACTACATGCATGAGGATGTATGCACGAATCCACATGAACATGAAAGCCAGGGGTCAGAGGTCAGGGTACATTTCCTTGGCGGCTGAGCAGTTTGGGTTTTGAGAGAAAGGCCTTCACCTGTGGCTCAAAGGTTAGGTTGGTCACTGTCCCGCAGGCCCAAGCATCCTCCTGCTCCCACATCCCCAGCCCTAGGATTACAAGGGTGGATCACCAATGCTGGGTCCTGGGTCTCTAACTCAGGTCTTCATGTTTGTGTGTCAAGCATTTGTGACAGCCGTTTTGCCAGGCCAGCATTGATTGCATTTCAACTGAAGTGAATAGAGCCCCAGGTGTGTGGTGGCCCTGTCAGTGTCTCCACCTGTCCTTTATTGGCTGCCTACCTTGTTTTACCGTCACTATACATCAGGGCCTCAATCCCACCCAGCCCTGGCCTTCCCGCTTTATCATGAGATTTCCTTCTCGTTATTTCCTCCTCACTGAATTCTCGCTCCCCAGCCATCATTATCAAATCCCATTTGCATGTCAAGACTGCCCCTTCATGTCAGTTTCCATGTTTTGTCCTTCAGGGTGATTTAGGGACATTTTTTTCTAGACTGACAATGCTTTGAGCATCTAACACCATTTTTCTCTTGTTCAGCCTGGGCCGTCTTTTAGTTCTCAGTAACATTTAAGTCCGTCTTTATGAATAGGAGTCCCCTATTCAACGTTCCTCAGAGCCTTCTTGCTGTGAGATAAATTCTGCTTATTAAATCGCTAAGTATCAGAGAGCTCAGGAAAGACAGCCAGGTGCTCAGGCCTGGACTTTGAGCCCTAACACAGGTGACTTGCATAGAAGATGACGGCTGAGAAACAGCGTTGTCAGGTCAGTGCTACGTGAATGAAGCCCTAGCTTCAGCCGCCAGCACCACATAAACCAGGCACGAGGGTGAACGCCCAGTACTTAGGGAGGTGGGGGTAGGAGGGTCAGGCGTTCATGACCAGCTTTGGCTATGGCTATGGAGGGAGTTTAAGGCCATCTTGAGCTATGTGAGACCTAGCCTCTGAAAAAACCAAAACCAAAACCAACCAACCAAACAAACAAACAAAAATCCTAAATAAATCTGATTGAAGTATCCTAGGAAAGGCTTTATAGTCAAAACTCCAACAAGGACAATATCAATGGACACAGTAACATGGAAGGGGGAATTTTCAGTGGCTCTCACCCCTAGAACTGCAGCTACTAATTACTAATTACTACTAAGAGGAGAATAGCCACTCCCAGGGATGAGGCCTCTCATTGATTGTCTAATTCAGAGTGGTCAGCTCAAAAACCATATAAAGGCAGACTCAGCAGATGTATTATATATATTATTAATATATATTTGCATATAATATGAATGTGCAATAATAATCAAAGAAAAGGGCTATCACCTGGAAAGGGGTGGCTTGAGAGATGTGTGAAGGAGGGTAGGGAAGGGAGGTTAAAAGTAATGTGATTTTATTTCAATCAGAAACATATTTTAAAACAAGTAACGTGAGATAACAAGATGATTGTATACTGACCAGCACAGCAGACACCCTAGGAAAAGATGTGGAAATATCATCCAGAAAGAGAATCTGAATTGTTTGTCCTGTTGCTGCATTTTTGACCTCTAATCTGACAAAGAGTGGCCCCAAGTCTTGTTCACTCTCCAGTACGTAACATGAAATGCAGTTTTCAGAGGATCAATCCCTACTCCATGCAGGATGCTTTCTGTTGAGTGTACATGGTACTTAACAAAGACGTCTCACACCAGTGCCCTGAAGACAAGTCTTTAATAGCCACCACTTCTGTTTTCAAGCTGCAGACGGTAGGGGTAGACAGAAGTCCGCGTGTGACAGAGCTGAGGGCCTCTTCTCTACCACACGCTTCTCTCTTGGAACAAGGCCAGCTCGGGGCTGTCTGGATTCTTTGTGAGCCGGCTCCAAACTGACATATTTATTATCAAGGAGGGAAAGTCGCCTGATGCTGGATCACTGATGTTTGCCTTGCAGTGTTTTCTTGCAGAAAATTGCAAGAAAGTGATTGAACCGATCTTGGCAAGGAAACCGCAGAGAAATCTGCCCTTTTTTAAGGGCAAAGTCTTCAAAACATCCTTGCAGATTGGGAAAATGGGCTATTTCCTTTTTACTCTGTTTTTATAAGATGAATGATGTAGCAGGAAAATAAATAATGGCAGCATAGGAGGGGTCAGTGGTACTTTTATTTCAGAGACTGGAGAATTCTCATAAAATGTTTTAACTGTCCTTGTTTAGGAGGTTGGGGATTTATTTATAAATGTCTATTTGGCCCAGTGCTTATAAAATATCTGTATTCTGTTGGTGTAACATATAAATCGTGTGTGTGTGTGTGTGTGTGTGTGTGTGTGTGTGTGTGTGTTGGAGTGTGGGTACAGATGGAGCTCTAGGCGCAACTGCATTTCTTCACAGGAATGTGTTTTGCTATCTGTCTCTCGTCTCCGGCCTAGTCAGCAGCGTTATTAACATCTCTTCAAACTTTTGAAGTGAGCACGCGTGCACACTTAACAGAAATTAGAGGAACTTGGACCGAGCCATGCTTCTTAGCACTTCTTGGTAATGAAGAGGCACATCCTTAATTAAGAACAATTGAGACTAGTGAAAAGTGTAACCGTTTAACTATATTTTGCAGTGTGGGTTCTGCTGTACTTTGGTCAAAGGGATTAAGATACTGTTTGTCTATGAGAACTCAAAGTCAGATGCTTAGAAAATTATCAAGGTAAAATAATTTACAATTCATTGAATCCCAATAGTGTCTTGTCCCCGTAGAACTGGTTACGATCCATGGTGCAGGAACTAATTTCTGGTACAGGTGGGCAGTACAGAGACTGTGAACTTTCGTAGCTTTTGCTGGGGTAGATTCTCCTCCCAGCCTCCGATTGTTAGACCTGGAGCTTCTGATCTCCTTCTCTTAAAAGATGGCATTATGATATTTGGCTCCTTTAGGTTTTTTCTTCTTCTCCCCCTCCTCCTATCTTCCTGAAAAAAATAAGCTATATAAACCTGGGTGAGGCCAGAGTGGTGGTTCAGTGGTTAAGGCCACCTGCTGCTCTTTCTAGAGGACTCAGGATTGATGGTCACCACCCACACAATGGCTCACACCTCCTGTAGCTCTAGGTGTAGAGGGCAGGGTGAAGGAATTGGTCTTGTGGATGGTAGTCTGTAGGTTGTACTACAGCTTTGGTAATATTGGAAATCTGAGGAAGATCTCATTTGAAATTGTCAAATGTTGCCATACATACTTGGTTACAATAAAGGTCCTATGGCTTCCTAGCAGCCCACACTCTCAAGATTGTGGTCCCTGCAGCAGAGTGAAGTATTGACTGACACTGTGTCCCACTAAATCACACGTGGATGGCTCTGGGTTGCTGTCTGGGATCTCAGATGCATTCCCTCAGTGTTCAGTTGAATTTTCGGCAGGAGGAAGTGGATGAGAGAGACTTGTTAGAGTCTCAGCTTTCAGCTCTTAACCATAACACATTTAGGGCTTTGGCAAATTGACAGCTTTGCATCTTGTTTTGAGTATGAGGAGCCATGAATAAAAATGTTGCACAGTCAGTGACTAATGTTATCTAAGTCTTACAGAAAATGACAGGTAAGCATAATGCTAGAGCGGTCGTGTTCAGGACTGAGTGGTCAGTTTGGGAGTTTTACTAGATATGAGTTTTAGTGCTTTTCTTTGAAAGGAGAAGAAAATTCCTTAGTTATCTAGTATCTATTATATCATCTATTTATCATCTCTTATATCTTTATTCAACTATTCTTATGATCCTTCTATCATCTGTCTATTCATCCATCATCTACTTATTTACGTATCACCTATCTGTCTGTCTGTCTACCTTCTTATCACCTCTTAGCTATTGTCCTTCATCTATTTATCTATTATTACTATATTTGTCTATATATCATACATTTAGCAACCGTGTTTATCAGCTCTAGTTATCATTCATGTTTATTTTTCTCTCATCTATCAGTCTATCATCTATCTGTCTGTTTCATCTGTTTGTCCATCTGTCTATGTGTCTACCTTCCTATCATCTTTTATCCTATTGTCTCTATTATGTATTTGTTAATAATCATCCTTCTATCATCTGTATGTTTAGTTCTCATTCATATGTTTATTTCTCTATCCTCTACCAATCGGTCTTTCTATCATTTATCTCTCTGCCATCTATCAATTCTGTGGTGCAGGGGGGTCAACCTGAGAACCTCATGCATGCTCTGCAAACATCTTACCACATAACTATATCCCAAGAGCTCTACCCCAATGGATTCTGAAGGCTTAGAGACAGGAGGTAGGTCTCCTCATGCAGGTGGGCCCTTGGGTAACCCTTAAATCACAGGGCAGGGTAGGCATACAATGGCACTCTGAATTTTGGGGAGAACCTGAAAATGTGTGTCAGTATTTCCACAGTTTGGAGATGGAGTCAGCCTTCCCACACTGTAAGAGATGATGTCAGTCTCCCCTACTGGAGGAGATGATGTCAGTCTTCCCACACTGTAGGAGATGATGTCAGTCTCCCCTACTGTAGGAGATGATGTCAGTCTTCTCACACTGTAGGAGATGATGTCAGTCTCCCCTACTGTAG
>NC_034599.1:110340851-110342458 GCF_900095145.1 Mus pahari | reverse complement strand
TGTCAGTCTTCTCACACTGTAGGAGATGATGTCAGTCTTCCCTACTGTAGGAGATGATGTCAGTCTTCTCACACTGTAGGAGATGATGTCAGTCTCCCCTACTGTAGGAGATGATGTCAGTCTTCCCACACTGTAGGAGATAATGTCAGTCTTCCCATACTGTAGGAGATGATTTCAGTCTCCCCTACTGTAGGAGATGATGTCAGTCTCTCCACACTGTAGGAGATGATGTCAGTCTCCCCACACTGTAGGAGATGATGTCAGTCTTCTCACACTGTAGGAGGAAACTATGCTCCCACTAGGTCATCTCGTTTGCAGAGTACCCTGTGTTCTAAGCGTTCTCTGCTCATGTAGTATTTTATCTACCGAGATCTGAGCAACTCCCTGCATTTGCACACTAATTCCACGACTTTCTTAAGGTTAACCATTGTTGTATCCTACTTTAGTAAAAGTAGTAAGAATAACTGGTTAATAACCTCTCCAGCTTTCCTTGGATATATGAAAGATATTTTTTAAAAGAATTTTTTATTATGTCACAAAAATTGGTAAAAGAATTTATCTCACCACTAAGGAGGCAGAGACAGGCAGGTCTCTAAATTTGAGGCCACCCTGATGTACATAGTGAGTTCTAGGCCAGTCAGGGCTAGTTAGTAAAACCTTGCCTTCCCCACTCTGACAGCCCATATGTCTATTTGTCTCGTATGCTTTACAAAAATGATTTCTTTCCTTGGGTTTGTCTTTTCAAGGCTCAGTTACCACGCCACCAGAACCCAGAGGGACTTTCTTAGTTCATAGGGGTGGGGGTGCAAGCTGGAGCACAACCAGCCTTTGCAGTAGAGGTCAACAGTGACTGTCCCCTGGGTACAAAATTAGTTTCTTGTAATCCACCTCAAGGTATAGCATTTGGTGTTCCAACTTGAAAGGACTGTAAACCTGGAGGATTTCATTGTCTTTAAACATTATCCAGAAAATCCCTTCTAATTAATCTAATCCCCACAGACATATGCTTGTTGATCATTATAAATCAAGAACAAGAATATCTATCCTGTTTGGAAAGCTCTGCTTTAGGAAGAGTCTTAATCTGGGTTGTTTACAGCTTGGCCTGCAAAAGTACATGCAGGGGGATTTGATTGACCCACCTCTGTTTTGTAGCAACAACTGTCAGACACAATAAACTTCATGTGCAGACATGTCCCTTCTGACTTCTCCCTCCAATGTCATAATAAAAAGACAGTAATCAGAATTCCAACTACCCCAGAGGTCATATGAAATTTTAATTTAAAATTAATAAATTTTATCAAATTTATTTTTACAAGTTTCCCGGGTGCTTATTTTTAAGTGTGAGTAAGTGTGGGTGGCAGAGAGGGTCATGTATATGCATGCTCGTGTGTGACATGTGAATGCAGGTGCCTGTTGAGGCCAGAAGAGGGCACCAGATCTGCTGGAGCATGAGCAGTTGTGCTGGGAACTAAACTCTGGTCCTCTGCAAGAGCAGCCAGTACTGTCAACAGACTCAAGTTCCTTTAAAAGATAGCAAACATTAGGGTGCGGCCTCCTCCTCTCCCTTCTCCTCCTTCTCCTCCTCTTCCTCCTCCTCCTCCTCCTCC
>NC_034599.1:110335381-110340826 GCF_900095145.1 Mus pahari | reverse complement strand
CTTCCTCTTCCTCCTCCTCCTCCTCCTTCTCCTCCTCATTCTTTCTCCTCCTTCCTCTTCCTCCTCCTCCTCCTCCTTCTCCTCCTCATTCTTTCTCCTCCTTCCTCTTCCTCCTCCTCCTTCTTCCTCCTCCTCCTTCTTCTCCTCCTCCTCTCCCCTTCTCCTTCTTCTCCTCCTCCTCTCCCTCCTCCTCCTTCTTCTCCTCCTCCTCTCCCCTTCTCCTTCTTCTCCTCCTCCTCCTCTTTCTCCCTCCTCCTTCTCCTCTCCCTCCTCCTTCTCCTCCTCCTCCTCTTTCTTCTCCCCTTCCTCTTCCTCCTCCTCCTCTCCCTCCTCCTCTTTCTTCTCCTCCTCCTCCTCCTCCTTCTTCCTCTTCCTTCTTCTCCCTCCTCCTTCTCCTCTCCCTCCTCCTCCTCTCCCTCCTCCTTCTTCTTCTCCTCTTCTTTCTTCTTCCCCTTCCTCTTCTTCCTCCTCCTCTCCCTCCTTCTTCTTCTCCTCCTCTTTCTTCTTCCCCTTCCTCTTCTTCCTCCTCCTCTCCCTCCTCCTTTCTTCTTCTCCTCCTCCTCCTCCTTCCTCCTCCTCCTCCTCCGTCTTTCCTTCTCCATATCTTTTCAGATGTTGTCTCTGTCAAGTTCCAACATTAAAGAACTAATTCTCTGAGCACAGATCCACAGCTGGTAGGTCCATCGGAAAGTGTGCCCACTGTGTGAACTCAGTCTCTTACAGTCTGTTGTGTCATCTTTACACCTGAGGGTCTAAACATAAATCACTCCTCAGACTTTCCATCCTCTCAGTAAACTTCCCATTTCCCTCCCTTTGTGCCAACTATCTTAGTTTCTAGCTCTGTGCATTTTGCTCAATTCTTTCTAAGCTCTGCCTGCAAGCCAGACCTGTTATTTCAGTAGGATCGAGGCAGTGCTGATCTCAGTAGTGGGGGACTGTCTAAAATCTTTGGATATGTTTTTGTTCTTGAACCCTAGAGTCGTAGAAAACCATCACACACTTCTGACATTTCTTCATCTATGCTTCGCATACTTGCATGTGGATTTAGGTCTTTTATCTCTCTGCAGTCTACTGTGTATGTTGATAGACAAATAGAAACCTTTATTGATTTGTGTTTACAAATACAGAATGTGATATCCTATCTACGCATAATGCTTTTCCAAGATCAATTATAGCAGTGGTTGATAATGTTTTCTCTAAAACGCTAGATAGGAACTATCTGATTTGGAGGGTGAGCTGTCTGCTTTGATAACATGGCCCTGTTCTCTAGAAAATGTGAGGGTATGGCTTCCCTGTGATAAGCACTTACTTATTTGTGCTAGATAAAATTTGAATTCATATATAATTTTCCTATCATGTAGTACTATAATTCTGTTAATCATTTTAAAAGATTTTTTTTTATGTGTATGAGTGTTTTGCCTGGATATAGATTTGTGCACTGCATGCTTGCCTGATACCCAAGGAGACCAGAAGAGGGCGTCAGGCTCTCTCGAACTGGAGTTATACATGGTTGTGAGCTGCAGTGTGGTTACTGAGAATCAAACCCGGATCCTATGGAAGAGTAGCCCATGATGCTCCTAACTCCTGGACCATCTCTCAAGCCCCTGACAGCCATTTAGTAATACAAGAAAAAATACTCCTTAGCTTGTATGTGGGGCAGAGATAGATCAAGGACTGAATTTGTGTTACAGGTTTGGGAGTGAGTCAGATAGAGTGTGTGGACCCTGAATCATATGAAAAGAAGGTTCTATGGAAACAGCAAAAACATTTGCTAAGCTGCACCCATGTGTCACACAGTTCTGCAGCTCTTGGCTTTGTCCCTCCCAGCGTGATTACTGACTCTTATAAATCAGACTTACTTCCACTGGTTTCCAGTTCTGCCTGGCATGGTGCCCCATATGCTGAAGTCCTTGACAAATGAATGACACGTTTGCCAACAATGCTGAGCAAATGGGTAAATGTGTGAGGGGTGAGAATGAGCAGCAACAGGGGAGAAGGCTAGTGCTTGAAATGGCTGGGTTTCTATCAGGAAGTGGGAAAATGCATGCATGGGAGATGTTTTACAGGAGGGACGACCTCGTTACCCGATACCAACACTGGCCATCTTACCTACCCCATAGCAATAGAGTCCTGGAAGAGAGGAGCGCTCAAACACAGTATCATCTAGTTAATTCTATATGTGCCTTTGGTGTCATCTTAGACTTGTAAGTTTGAGTTTTGCTATCTGTATTAAAATACAAACAACTGTGTTATTTTTTTAAATAAAAGCATAACTTATTTAAAACAAACAAACACGCAAACAAACAAAAGCAATGGTGTGCTGCTGTCCTGTCTGTGGTAGGAAGATTCAGTCAATAAGGATCTTGTGTTGGGGCTCCGGCGATCCTCAGTCCCTAAAGTGATGACAATGGAGCATGAGAACCTAAGCTTGATACCTAGCCCCTGGATGAGAAGGGGCACACACTTGCAATCCTGGCACTAGAGTGGGAGAGACCTCGGAGCCCTATGGCTGGCCAGCTGGCCAGGCTAGCTTGCATGATGAGTTCCAGTGGACTGAGAAACTTTTCTCAAAAAGCAAGGTAGAGACTGGTGAGAACAATGACTCCTTAATGCACCCTCACACAAGTGCCTGCACCTCTACACACATGTGTACCCCTGCACACCCTTGCGCACCATGCACACATGAGCAAGGCCACACATATTCACATACAAACACATACAAAGAATCTTTTGTTAAATGCATTCAATAAAACAAGCTTATTTGTCCAGATCTACTTTGGACCAATTGGTTTCACAGCATCAGTCACTTGAAATGTGAATGACACACATACTCTCTTTTGTTAAAACCCCAAATTAACCATTTATTTTTATGTGTACGGATATATTTGAATGCACACAGGCCCTTGTAACATGTGTCTGTAGTGCCTGCAGAGATCAGATGAGGGTATTAGATATTCTCAGCCTGTAGTTATAGAAGATTGTTGCCTATCTCGTGGGTCCTTGGCATCCAGTCACATCCTCTGGAAAAGCAGCCAGTGATCTTAACAGCTGATCCTTCTCTTCAGCCACCCACCCCTAACTTCATAAGGGTCAGGGAAGATGATGTGAGAAAATCAAAAGGAACGGCCTTCACAGTAAGCATCCTTCATGCACCATATGGTTGGGAGTGTCCTGTAAGTGAAGAAGAGGATGTCTCGGGAAAACATTCAGACTAGGCTCCACATCCCCTGATTAATTGAAATACCTCTTTATAAATCAGTCTATCTGAATGCCAGAGATATTTATCATCGTGGCCTCCATTTTATGCCTTGATGTACATGAAGATGTTTAGGTAGACTGCTCCCATCTTGACTTCAGAAACAAAGAAAGAGTTTGCAGATGTGATAAAATGTATTCACATAAATCCCTTGGCTTTGCAGCCTTAAGTGTGTTGAGCAATATCCTGGGAACATTTCTTTTAATGAGGTAAAGAAATAGAAAACCTACAGTTAGAAAGGTTCTTTATGTTCTGTAGAATGTGACCAATTGGCAATGGAAGCATTTAGGCTCTTGAAGAGGAGACGGTCCATACCCATCAGAACAAGCTGGTGAAGCAAACTTCCAAGTTTGATTTGGTCCAGGCAAACAAGAGAGGAGCTAACTAATTGAGCCTTCAGGTAAGCTGCACTTGCTAATGGAGACCACTGATTCTATTCCAAAGGAAGGAGATGTCGCTGGGAAGCCACTGGGTTTACCATTACTGTGTGCTACTAATATATCCCACGTAACTACCATTCCATAAACTAACTAGAGAAACCAGCTTCGGGACTTCCATGGACTGTTGTTGGCCTCTGGAGGATGATAGAATAGATTTCTGTCGTGAGGGCTTTACGTTCTGCCACAAGGACACATCAGGAATATCCTTGCTGTTCCTCCCCTGCCTTCTATGCTTGATGATGTTAAAAGTAAGTAGCAACTGGTCAAACAGTAAGTAACTCTTGAGTGACATCAGCCCCTGGCTTTTGGATATAGAAAATTCCTCATGAAGCTAGTAGCATCAAAAGTTAAAAACTTGGGAACCTTAGGCATCTGGCAGATGGCTCAGTCAATGAAGTATTTGCCTTAGAAGCATGGAGATTTGAGTTATCCCAGACCCTAAGCTATCTGGTCATGGTGATGCATGCTTGGTGTCCCACTGTTGGGGAGGCTGGGGCATGTGGCTTCTCGGGTTGGAGGTCACTGGCCAGACAGCCTACACTAACAGGTGATCCCAAACCAATTAAAGACTGGATCACAAAGCAAAGCACCAACCCCCACTGGTGGACACTCCCAGCCTCGCTGGATAGTTCTATGTCAACTTGCCACAAGCTAAAGTCATCTGAGAGGCGAGAACATTAATTGAGAAAAGCCTCCATAAGCAGCTAGTAGGGCATTTTCTTCATTAGGGATTGATGATTGATGGGGGAGGACCCTGTCCAGTCTCGGTGAAAGCATCCCTGGATGGGTGGTCTTGGGTTCTATAAGGAAGCAGATTGAGGAAGGCATGGTGAACCAGCCAGTAAGCAGCACCCCTCTGTGGCTTCTGCATCCAGGTTCCCTGTCTGCATGAATTCCTGTCCTCACTGCTTGTGATGGTGAGCTGTTATATGGAACTATAAGCAAAGTAAGCCCTTTCTTCCTGAGTTGTTTGGTCATGGTGTTTAGTCACAGCAATAATAACCCTAGCTAGGAATCCCTAAACACACTCATACACATGCATGTGCACCTGCCCTTGCATGTGGGCCCTCACACATGAACACACATATGCACAAACAAATCAAATTAAAGCATGCCACATGTTACTGTAACTAGCAGAGTTATGAATCTTCAATGACTACACATCTGACAGTGTTCTAGCTATATAAATGTTGCCATAGAAATGGTATAGAGGAAGTTTTTGTTTATTCCAATTGATAGACGGAGTATATGCCACTTGGCATTGTCATGAGTGTATTTTGATATGACAGGGTATGGCACTTCCCACTATAATGGATCACAGGCAACCACAGCTTGTCTCTCCTCCACAGAAGATGTTAACATTATACAATATACCACACTTTCTTGGGCAGGGGAGGCATTCTGTCATTAAACACTTGCTGAACAATAATGAGATCCAGTGCTCAGTTTAACACACACATTAAACAACTGTGCACACACCTGTAACACCAGCTCTCAGGAGGTGGAAACGGGCAAATCTGGGGGAGTCTAGCTGATTAGTGAGCTGCAAGTTCCATGAGAGAACCTGTGTCAGAATAGAATATGAAGAAGTGATCATCACTACTGGTCTTCACATGCATATACACTCCATACTCATACAGATATAAACATAGTGACATGTACACATACAGATATAAACATAGTAACATGTACACATAGATATAGTAACATGTACATGTACAGATATAAACATAGTAACATATACATATA
>NC_034599.1:110328802-110335266 GCF_900095145.1 Mus pahari | reverse complement strand
CATATACAGATATAAACATAGTAACATGCATGCATACTATATAAACATAGTAACATGTACACATACAGATATAAACATAGTAACATGTACACATACAGATATAAACATAGTAACATGTACACATACAGATGAATGCTCACCCACATAAGGAAAAGGTGAGCAGTTCTTGGTTGTGGAGAGTTGTTAATGCAAGGAACATATAGGATGCTTAATGACATCCATGACTTCTGACTTTTGGATGCCTATAGCACTCCTGCGCTGACGTGATACTCAGAACTGCTTCCTGACAGCTGCATTTATCTATCCTGTGGGTTAAAAATCTCTACTGTGTGTGGCTTTGTGACATTGTCTGGCTTGTTGTTGTAGTTGTTGTTGTTAATTTTTGGTGTGTATTGGTGGCAGGGGTAGGTGTGGTATATGCACACTTTTATGTTGCCATGTGTTTGTTCCGTGTGTGTGGTCTTCTGTATATAGAGAGGCCAAAGGCCAACAGGTCTCCTGCTCTGTCCATGTTGATAGAAGTCTCTTGCGGAGCCTGCAGCTAGACTGGCAGTCAGTAACTCTGGCAAGCCTCCTGTCTCCTACCCCCACAGTGCTGAGCCTGTAGGCATGCAGGACCATGCTAGGCTTTTCATATGGGTGCTGCTGAGGGTTTGAACTTAGGCCCCTTGCGTGTTCAGCAAGTGCTCCTGCCCATGGGCCCATTTCGCCAGCCCTGGCTATTTTTCATCTTTTCAAAATATGAGGGCTTTTATACTTGAGCTGCCTTCCTGGCACTTGATTTATTTTCCTGGAAATATCTTGCAAAACTGAGCTTTTTAGGTATGCATCTCCTGCTCGTTTTTTTGACAGTATCCATTTACATAAATTCCTATTTGGTAGAGGCCTATCTCATGAGAAGAATGTCTAAATTGTACAGAGATTTTTTTCTTTCTGGGACAGAGGTTGGAACAAAAACAGCTCTAATGCTGTAACCTCTCCTGTCAATTGAATTATGGGAAAATGACTCCTCAGAGTGTAGATGTGGAAACGCAGCAGGAGCAGAATGAGGGACATTTGGGGGATGTGTCTGAATTATTTCTGAATGCATGATTTCCGTGTAAGTATTTATTTGGGTGAGAAAAATTGTGACTATCATCCCGGGTTCTAATAAAGGTCTTTATTTGCCAGATTAAAGTAAATCGGTCCCAGGAGAAACCAGAGCAGTGTCTAAGGAAGGATCCTCAGCCTTGAACTTTTCACCCCAGATTCTTGAGCCTAGGGATAGATAACTGAAAGAGAACCAAGTGACTAAGAAAGTAATAGTAAACATCTAAGGCTCCCACGAACAGGGCATGAACACTTCTGGCCTGTGATGGTGTGTGCCTGTGTGCGTGTGTGTGTGTGTGTGTGTGTGTGTGTGTGTGTGATTGCTACTTGCATGTAATGCTCTATGTTAGCATAATTATATATACTGTATATATACACGTACATAATTCATGTCACATATATAGAACAATTCATGCCGTTTTTAACATTTTATTCTTACATTCATTTATGCGTGTGGGTGCGCGTGCCACAGTGTGAGTGCAGGTCAGTTCTCGCCTCCTGTGAATCTGAGTCTCTCCTTCCACCATGCGTTCTCCTGGAATCGAACTCAGGTCATCAGGCTTGGCAGCAAGCACCTTCCCCCACTGAGCCCTCTCACTGGCCCCTTGTGTCATTTTTTAATTAGCTTCACTTCTGTTCTGCTTTTCACTCTTGTCCTCTTCTTGTTTTCTCCGATTTAAAACACTGCCGAATCCTATTAGGATGGAAGAAGTAACATCGCTCTGCTGTACAAGTGCTCTCCATCCCCACAGAACATGTACAGAAGAGACGTGGGAGAGGAGAAAGGGAAGGAAAGGAAATGAGAGAAAAGGCAAGAAAAAAGCCAAGGAGTTGCTAATGGCTTATGACCAAAACCCTGCCCTGCAGCACAACCATGTCCCTGAGCCTCACTCACACTGGGTATCAGGAGGCAAGATCTTGGTCAACACTGTCATGGCCCAGTCGGAGGGGCCTACAGTCCTTGGAAACTTGGTGACAGCATCACTGTCGCTCCATGTGCTGATGGATGTCAGCCTGTGGAGATCACCTTTTAGAGTCTACCTGGTCCACTGATTCCCCAGGATGGCCTCAAGGAGGCCTGGTGGAAAGTTGCATATCTTCACATCAGCATAGGACCAGTGCCTTCTGTTCACATGTGAGCCGAGAAGCCAGGCTTCCTGAGGTCTAGCTCCAGAGGCCATGTGTCCCCGAGTGCCTTCCTTTCCTGTGGCCTGTGGCTTACTCACTTTGCTCTGTTTGCACACATCCCAGCATGCAAGAAAATATCCCATCTACAGTGAATCATTTATTCCATTTGTCTCCAGGAACATCTGAGTTGGAATCCTGCCATGAGCATCACCTGCCTAGAGACCTCACCGGTCTGAGACCTCTGGTCCCCTTATGGCTCCTTTCCATAAGAGACTCTGCTCTGAGCTTTGGATCCCAGGGTAGCATCATGTGGGCTGTATGACATCATGTGGGCTATGTATGCATACTTCTTATGTGCTATGGGGAGATTACTTTAAATAAATAAGAAAACCTGAGGGGAGAATGCTTCACTAAGGCTATATTCACAAGGCTATATGCTTGCTGGGCAAGAATGATTGTCTGAGTTCCATTCCCAGCACCTATGGTGTGTTTTGTTTTGTTTTAAAGTGGGTGGGTGTGAGTGTGTGCTTTTCATACCACTGCTGGATCCAGGAATCTATTTGGCAAGTTCCAGGCTAATGAGAGCCTTGCCTCCCAAAGCAAAGTAGATGGTAACTGAGAACAACACAAGAAGTTGTCCTCTGGCACACACACACACACACACACACACACGCACACACACACAGACTCACACACTTTTGCTCATCATTCAGGATAGGAGATAGCAAAAGCTACGCTTTCCGGTTTATCTTGTATATAAGGGTTTGGCCCCAAGCAACTTCTTCTGTTAATATGAGTGTGCTTTGCCCCACCCATTTAAAGGTGGAAGGAATTTTGGCAGCAAGACAAGAGGAGGGCACCTGCCTGGAAGCTCAGAAAATGCTGACCCAAGGCATGCAGTACAAGAAGACAGGACTGAGCACAGCTCTACTTAGAAATGGTTAACACTTTCCAGATCTAAGTCCTTCTCCTGGTGCTTTTTTGGGTGATAGGGGGATAAGGTAGATCACATGAGTCTCAAAGTCCCTTTTCTGGTGCTTCTTTGGGATAAGGCAGATCATGAGTGTCGTGAAGTTGCCTAATTTTTCATCTGTTTACTCTAGAGTCATTATTCTTTTCCTTCCTAAGAGTATATGGGGGGGGGGGGGGGTGTCAGTGTAATGAATACGTGTGAGTATCATGAAGCCATGCATGGCTTAGTTTATTTTAAAACTTGAAGTCTGCTTAGGACATAAACATCTTTCTAAAGCAGGTCTGGCATACTTCCTGTAAAAGCTCAAATTATCAATAGGAAATCTAGACACTGACTGCACCATCTGTGTCGAAACTCACCAATCGTATGGGAGAACTGGACATGGCTGCGTTCCAATGAAGTTTTATTTACAAATGGAAAACAAGCAGCTGAATGTGACCCACAAGTTTTCAGTGTGCAGATGGATCATCCAAGAGAATCCTAAGTGGATCGCACGAGAGGGAAGTCACTTGTCTTTAAAACAAACGGTTGGTCACATTGGTATAAACAAGTTCAGCTTCAGGGAACATTAACACTGCTTGAGACCCTGCATTCTTTCACTCCCCCACCCCCATCCCCACCCCACCTCACCTGTGAATCATTACCAAATAAGAAAATAGTGCTTCTGTCTCCATGACAGCTTGCCTTCACCCTCTGCCTAATTCTTTTAGTCCTTCCCTGCCTTGTGCTAAAACTGCTCAGTGGCGAGCCTCCCCAGTGACAACTGCTATTTGCTTTTCAGAACAACTTAGTATCCTCAAGCCCCAGCCTGCATCTCTTGAAAAAGAGCCTAAGCTGGGCTGCCTGCCTGGGCTGAGACTCCCTGAGTCTGTAGGCTGAAGAGAGTATCACATTTCACATGGATTAGCTGACTATTGGGAGTGCAGAAGGGGTTTGAAAGTCTCTTAACTTCTAAATGCAGCGCATAATGGAGTTCTATGAATATTTAATTGAAGTGCAAGACCCGAAGTTCTTTGCAATTAGTTTAACCATTGCTTTTAGGAGAGAAAGGGAGAATTTCCTGGGACTGTCACCAGATTCTCTCTATTCTTTGTTGCCCTCCTTCCAGAACCTTCCGGCAGCTGCATCATGACCACTTTTATAGAATGCTAAGAGTCCATTCCTTTTTATGCTATAGCCAGCACGGCCTCCTCAAATCACTAGTAAGGAGCTGGGAGTTTTGCACCCAATGTGGCTTACGTTTCCAGCTATCCCCTCTCCTGTCTCCCCTCGGAGCTAAGCTGAGCCTTGGCGCCAAGCCTTGCTTCTGTGCACACCTGTTTACGTTTCCAATGAAATGTGAAGCTCGTCCAGAATCGTACTGACCTTTTGCCCTTTGCTACAGAAATCTTAGAACATGCCCTGGCACAAGTCAGACTCTGAAAACACTGGGCTGAGCGAATGACCTTCTCACCCTCTTGTTCTTGTTCAGCCTGGTCCTGAGCGCTAATGTTTCCTCATTTGTAGCATGAGAGGGTTTTATAAACCACTGCGGCTCGGTTGTAGGCTTCACATTTGATAATCCTTTATGCTCAGCACTTCTAGGCATGGCAACTATGACTTCCAGGAAACAGCGTGTGATAGGAAAGTGACAGGAAGTCATGACCAGAAAAACAGAGAGCACATCCTAGAGTCAAGAGTGGCTGGTGTGCTTTCAGAAAAGATGGGTCTTTGTGGATCTGAGAAGTATGGTGCTGAGGAAGAGCATGCATGGGATGCGTTCCATGAGGGGGGGGCGTGGTTAAGGAATGAAGCATTAGAAGAAAATGGGAAAATCGGGATACAGGCTGACTTGTCTTGAGAGAAGCTGGGCTATGACATCTAGCACTTCTGAAAACCCCATACAGGATAGCCCTCCGTTGGCTTGCTTAGATGTTGCAACCAATTACTTTTATTTTATTTATTCCTGGATGTGTGTGTGTGTGTGTGTATGTGTTCTGGGGGAGGGGTTTTGTACCTGTACCATGTACCTCAGCCTCCATTGTTGTTCCTCAAGAGCTGAGATAGGATCTCTTACTCTGTCCTCGGATTCATCAGTGAAACTAGTTTGTCTGGCCAGTGAGACCCAGGAATCCACAGTGGTAGGATTACAAGTATGTGCCAGCAGACTGCCTTTAAATAAATAAATAAATAAATAAATAAATAAATAAATAAATAAATAAATAAATGCTGGTGCTGGAGATTGAGCTCAGATCGTCATACTTGCAAAACAAGCAAACACTCACATTCACATCTCAGATTTTCAGGGCCTAAGTCTAGCCACATCACTGTGCTTATACCTTAACCCTTGAGGGCGCAGGAGAAGCATCTTTGCTTCCAGGCTCTGCTTCCAGGCCCTGCTAGCCCTTGGCACGTGGCTCCAGCCACCTATGGGCCTTGTCTTGCTTCCTTCTCAGCTGTGAGTCCATCAAACCTGATTTTCCTCCATTCCCTGCATGTGTCTGCTCACCCTGTCACAGGAGCAAGATGCACCCTGTGTCAATCACCTCTGCCCTGTTTGCTCCTCGACATCTCAAGTTAGCCCTAACCTCAGCCACCTCCACTCCCACAGCCACCTCCACTCCCACAGCCACCTCCATTCCCACAGCCACCTCCACTACCTCAGCCACCTCCACTCCCACAGCCACCTCCACTCCCACAGCCACCTCCATTCCCACAGCCACCTCCACTCCCACAGCCACCTCCATTCCCACAGCCACCTCCATTCCCACAGCCACCTCCACTCCCACAGCCACCTCCATTCCCACAGCCACCTCCATTCCCACAGCCACCTCCACTACCTCAGCCACCTCCACTCCCACAGCCACCTCCACTCCCATGATTACTGAGTGGAATTCTTTTTGTTTTCAGTAGTCTGGGTTGTTATTTGTAATAAGTTAGTAAGTCCTCAGCCTTTTTCTTGTACTGTTTCCAATACCCAGCTCAGTCTTCAGCATTTAACAGAGGCAGGGTAGGGCTTGAATAAATTACTGGTGTTCAGCACCGAGTTACAAAGTCCAGCGAGGATCTTAGCTTCTTTCTTGTGTAGATTTAAAGTTCTCATAGTTTCACAGCTACTGTTAAGCTTTGCCAAGTTATCCTGTCCCTTGGCATCCCCCCCCCAACTTTCAGTTCCATTTTTAACTTTTCTTTTTTCTTTCTTTCCTCTTCTCCCCCTCTTCCTTCTCCTCCTTTTCCTTTTCTTCCTCCTTCCCCCTCCTCTTCCTTCTCCTCCACCCCCTCCCCCCTCTCCCCC
>NC_034599.1:110301030-110328760 GCF_900095145.1 Mus pahari | reverse complement strand
TTTTTTTTTTTTTTTTTTTGGTCATTCCTCTAATGTCTGTTGGGCTCCACTATTGATCTGAGAAATAAAGTCAATGGATTCAACATTCTTTTGCCCTAACAATGTTCCCCAGTGTGTGCCATGGTACTCACCTCCAACAGTGAATTCTGGAAATTATCATGGGCTGCCACTCCTGGGCAAGTATTTCTGCATTGTGGTAATAGCTTTTTTTCTCTCACTGTGTACTAGTTACAACAACAGAACAACATAAGACCTTCCATGGCAACATCTGCCGAGAAATAGATCCTTTTGTGCGAGGGAACATCTGGTTTCCATATATCTCTAAATAGTTAGGACTTGTATTTCCAACTACCTTTGTTTACTTAGCAAGTAAATCTGTTTTCCACAGGACAGTTGAAACTGTGTGGTTGGGCCATGCAGATGCAACATTGTGCATGCTGTGAAAAGATTCTCAAAACCACTTTATGGATAGATCTCGGTGGTTCAGAACACATATACTGTTCTTCGGTGCACACATCCAAACACAGACATGCACACACGCACACACACACACACACACACACACACACACATCCAGGCATAATAAATATCATAAAATCTAAAAGTTGAAACCACATTCCATGCATGGGTTTTCGAGAGTTTGTTATCAGTTGGTACCCTAATGAAACCCTGAGAGTTTAAACATGTACACTTCAACACTTTGTCACTTTTATTTGAAGTTATTTTAGTTCACTTGGCTTTTGTCTCCTTGTTGTCATAGAAAACACCTCAATGGCAGTAACTACGTCCTTGTCATCACCTTCTGACTGCTGTGCCCCAAGAGAACTGCTATTGTCAGTTTGGTGTCTATGTCTTCTGACATTTATCTAAATATTTATAGGTCAATATATGGACATATGAATATATATTTTAACATCATAAACATATTTAAATATACCCATATACCTCTATATTATCTTGCTGCTTGCTTTTAACAATGAGCAATATATTGGTAGGTTTATTTAATTCCACATGATCTCCATCTATATAATGCAGACACATGGCTGAGAGTAACCAGAGGTATACAAACTGCAGTTCACATGATACAGGCACTGGTCATTTTATTTATAAGAGGATAGTAGATCAGTATTTTCAAGGCTGGCTCATCGGATGGATATGTGACCAATAGCATTAACTTTTCTTATGGTGTGACCAGCTTACAAGAAGCAACTGCAAGAGGGGGTTCTGGATGGGACATAACCCATACTGGCAGGGTAGGCCCTGCCATGGCAGTTGGCCTCTTGGCAGTGGGAGCCCATGGCAGCTGCCGAATCACACATCTGTAGTTTGGGAGGCAGACACAGAACATTCCCCAACCCGTGTTCTTTTCCTACAGATAGGTTCCACAACCTCTGTGTTGTGAGAATTTTCTTTCTCTGGGTGGTGGCTAAGCAATGTCCCACCTCTTCAGACAGTCCCAAGGAGAAGCCAAAACATATATAGCTATGCCATATATATACATGTGTGTGTGTGTGTGTGTGTGTGAGCCTGTGAGTCTATTGTACTTCCTTACAGAGTGTGAGGGTGGGGTGCCTACAGGAGTGTGGGTTGGGAAATGTCTACACAGGATAGATAATAGTTTTCTCATAGTTGCAAAGATGGAGCCCCCTTCCCCCTACACTTCCCCAATGTCTGTACTGTGAACTGAGACCCTGAGGCCATGTAGTCATTAGGGCAGAAATGCATCCAGCTGTTTTAGAGGAGTGGCTGGATTCTTGGGGGAGGGACTGGTGACCCTACCTGTACCCTGTTCAGTTCGGAAAAGTGAACAGTGAACCAGCCCAGCTGTGATGACCTTTGGCCAGCAGGCACAGCTGAATACATGAGGGGTGGCAATGCTCTAGCTTGGGGGACAGCGCTGTCCATACTCCAATAACAGTGCCACCAGCTGGGGAATAGAGTGTCCCCATACACTTCAAGGGTAAAGTGTAGCATTAGCCAAACATGCAGAGTCATTCTTAGGCATTCTCTCACTCACTGGCTTCTTCCCTCCTGTTCCTGACTACCTCAGATCCAGGCATCTGTCCAAGCCACACTGAAAAGGAAAAGCATGAAACCTGGGAAGATACGGGTTCCTTTCTATCAGGAGCTTCACAAACCATCAGCCTGCTTCACATAACAGGGACTGTTGCCTAGCAACAAGGACAAGTGGGAACACCAGCATCCAGGAAACAGGAAGCCAGTGGTGCTTGCTGTTGGACCTGTACTGATGTAGGATTGAGACTGTTTGTTGCTGACATGAGACTGTTTTGCAGCCAGTGGAGGGTGGGGAACCAAAGCTACCATAGGATGTTAGACTCAGGTCTCTTTAATTTGCTATTAAAGACAATGCTGAGATGAAAAGTGTTGCATGTGCTCCTGTATGCAAACGTTTGGGTTTGCTTCTCTATGGAGTCACGATGAAGAAGACCCATAGGTTGTGAGATACGACCCAGACTACCAGCTGCTGGCTGAGCACATGTGTGGACCAGTGTGGACCAGCGTCGTCATGACTGCGGGATTAACTACTGTGAAGGAGGGAACAGCATCTATTGTTGGTTTATCAGACAGTTGCCTGTAAGGATTTTACCTTTAGTGTCTGGGCTTTTCTCTCTGGTTTCATCAATGCTCACTCAGATCCTATTTACTCTCTGTTCGAGTATTTTTGGTTCTTCTATTTGTTTTCTTGGAGCCTCTCAATAGAGTCCATGGTTATCACTTTGTTTCCTTTCTCTGTTCCTTGTTTTTCCTCAATATAATCTGGTTAATGCTTCTTGATTTGTTTTATTTTATAACCTATTGTGGTTTGTTTGTTTGTTGTTGTTGTTGGTGGTGGTGGTGGTGGTTTGGGGGGCTTTTTTGTATGGGGGTATATTTTTTTTTAGAGCAGCATACATGAGAACTCTATCTGTATTACTTCTATCACTCCTAAATTTATGACCTCTTCTTCTTTAATTATTATTATTCTCTCACACACACACATATACACACATACAGGGGGAGGGGAAGAGAGAGAGTGGGGGAGGGAGGGAGGAAGGAAGGAAGGAAGGAGAGAGAGAGAGAGAGAGAGAGAGAGAGAGAGAGAGAGAGAGAGAAAGATAGAAACAGATACACAGAGAGAGCTGGTTTTGCATCACTAGAAAAGGATTTGTCATATAGAATTTTCTACTTTAACTGTTGATTGATTGATTGATTGATTGATTGATTTACTCTTTAGGGTGAGACTTTGATCTGGAAGGCCTTGAATTCACCAGGTAGTGCAAGAATATCTGGAAACCTTCTGTCTGGATGTTACTAGACACAGGGGATTCTATCTTCAGATGTCTGAAGCAAGCCTCCATTAGGCCCTAACGCAAGTTTACTTTACATGGTAGTAAAAACTGAATATGTATTTAAAATTAAGTATTTAAAAAGCAAAAACTGAATAAGTATTGAGTGCATGTTCATTGCAATATAGATGCTGTATACGAAAATTGGAAGGCAGCAAGCAGGCTGTGTACCCACTCCTCTAATGCAGACAGACACACATGCACACACACACACACACACACATACACACATCACACATGCACACACATACATACACAAATACACATACACACATCACACATACACACCATACACATGCACACACACATGTACACACACAGACACATGCATATATGTACACACACATACATACATCACACAAACACACGACATATACCACACCAAACACACACACACACACACACACACACACACAGGCACAGAAATTATAAAAAACTGTGAAAGCTCACCTCTTATAAAAGGAGAAAGATAAAACTAATAATAAAATGAGTTAGTAGATAATAAATAGAGATATGTTCTTTATTTAAAATATTTAGAGGTTAAATGTATTTCAGTGTTTCATAACACACCTCTCACTCATAAGCGGCTTTACCTTTATGATATAAGGTTTGATCTGGCATGATGTAATTGGATTGTCTGCTCAGCGTGGCTAAAATCACCGATTTTACCCAGGGCCAAAGTCTCCGCTGAGGGCCAATTTCTTTGAAAACTTCACTTCCTGTAATAAGCAGGACTAACATCTTCTTCTTTCTGGCTCATTGCCAGAGAGCTCCTGACCTCAGCTTCCTGTCCGTGATTTCCTGCCTGGTGACCCGTCTTGTTTCTTCCACTTGGCAGCTGCTTCTTCCAGCTCAGTGGGAGGATTTCTCTGCTGCTTTAAATCCATGGCCATTTCTTTCTGTGCCCTGCAGACCCACTTTAAAATACAAATCAGATGTGCTAACAACCCATCCAGGACGGTCTGACCTGTCCTATGCACAACCCTGGAGGTGATCAGGACACATGGATGGCAACAGTGCAGACTGTCAGGAAGTCCCCACACACAGGGCACAGGAGTGAAGTGGTGGTTGCCATAAGCCTAGTGTCCTTTGGAGTAGGAGAGTGCAGGGCGGCCTCTCTGGCAAATGACATTTTAACTCAGCTGTGGATTTTATGGAAGAAGTCTTCTTTTTATTTTAAGTTTTCTAGATGAAGGGACATCCAGATCTATGTTTCAATTAAGAGTAGCTAAGCCCTTGCTACAGCCAGCCATATGGCTGGGGCAGAGTGACCCAGGTGGTCCACTCAGGTCAGGACTGGTCCTGGAAGGCCATCACAGGACTTGAGATGATTCCCCAATGGTTGCTTTGTTATGTAACAGCATGCTAAAGTCACTTTCTTTGCCTAAGAATGTTGCATAAAGTTTTGATGCATTTAGAAGACTTACATTGACCACTCAATGCTTAGGCAACCTGAGACCCCTGGGATGGGTGAATGTTGCTGGGAAGGAAAGGAATGCGTTTATTCCATGTTCATTCTTCAAACACTCAATGCGAATTGTATCCATTCTACCTCAGTGATCTGGAAGGGGCAGCATCCCAATGTCAGGCAGGATACATACAAACATAGCAGGTACATTTCTTCATGACTCGTCTAGTTACGTCAAATATATGCCCCATCTTTCTCCTCATCTCAACCCATGCAAACATGCCTGTGTACCCCACCTAATCTTAATTATGATTTGTGTGGACTCTTTGCATTTGGGTTTTATTGTTACATATTAGATTCTGTAATTTGGGACTCCCAACATGACAGGAAACATAAGATCTGTCTCTTGAATTGCACCACACGTTTCTTTTATGACACACGAAGCCTCCTTTGCTGAGTCTACTTAGGCATCCCGAAGAAGGAGATGCCATAAAAATCTTCAAAATCGATATCATAAATCAAAACTCCTAGCCAGGAGGCTTCCCGATGAAACTTCTCTGCAGACCTGGCAGTTTGCTGACTGTGTAGACGCAGATCCGTCCCATCCATCTTCCTGACTCACAGGGCAACTTTAGACGTAATTTGTTGGATTTTGAGGCACTGCTGGGCTTTTTCTCTAGACGTCTCAATGCGACTCCAAGAACTGACAGTCACACACACCCTTCTCTCTCAGACTTCTTTACTGCCAGATTGCCCTCCTTGCTGCTAGAGACACCATCTGCTGTGCCTGCAGTGACGGAGGCATCACAGAGTCTCAGTTGTCAATTTTGTTCCAGTATCAAACAATTGCTAGTTTAGTTTCGCGGCTGACTTACCATAAAGCTCCTCACCAACTCTCCCTCACCCTGTGGCAGTCAGGGTAGCTCGTATTGGTCTGTGTGTGGCAGTCATGGTAGCTCGCACTGGTCTGTGTGTGGCAGTCATGGTAGCTCGCATTGGTCTGTGTGCAGGTAGGCTTGAGTGAGCAAGCACATGTGCCCATGGGTGCACACTCACATGGAGGCCAGAGTACAACCTCTGTAGTCCTTCGTCAGACATTGTCCATTTTGGCTTGTGGTGTATGCTGTGTGTGTGTGTGTGTGTGTGTGTGTGTGTGTTTTACCAGATACCTTGGAACTGGACCTCTAGGTGATTTGCCAGTCCCCTGTCACAGGTGCTGTAATAACCGGGGTCCTTTAGAAGAAACAGTTAGCTTGTCCTTGCAACTGCTAAGCTATCTCTTCTGCCTTGTCTGTTTGTTTAGTTTGTTTTTCAGAGGTGGGGGCTCTCAGTGGCCTGAGATTTTCCAGATAGGCTATGCTGGCTAGCCAGTATACCACAGGAATCCACCTATCTCTGCCTCTCCAAATCTGGCAATTGTGTGCTACCACAGTTGGCTTTTTCTATGGAGATTCTTGACATTGAGCTCAGATCCTCCTGCACTGACTAAATTATCTCCTCAGTCCTTAGCTTCCTTTTTTTTTTATATGAAGTTTTCTTTGTGCCTAGCCTCGTCTTGAGCTCCTGGCTTTAAGTGAGCCTTCTGTCTCAGTCTCTGGAATATCATGGACTCAAGGTCCATGACATTGCTCTTATCTGAGTAGCAGCAGCATCTGCAACATCAGAGCAGATATTTCTGGTGCCAACTGTCACTGTCACCGGCTTGCCTTGCACTGGTCTTCTGTGTGCGTGCAGAAGGTGAACACGCTTCATGCCAATGACTTCCTCAGTATGTGTACAAAACAGAGAGGTGGACAGTGATGACTGGAGTGGAGCAGAAAACACTACCAAAGATGCCACCACAAAGGGCCCTCAGTATTGTCACTGTCACATAGCAGTAAGCACTGGCTCCTGTCCCTCATTCTCTAGATGTGATTATTGTTCCTGGAGGGCTTTGTGGCATCTCTTACTTTCAGCTGTTCCAAGTGCCTTGAATGTGGGGCTTCCAATTATTTCTACGTCTGTGGTTGAGACTGATCCATTAGATAGAAAGGATTTAGGAAAGAAACTGGGAAGCGCATGCTTTGTGGGGAGTGATTTACTGTTTTGCTGTTTGCTAACTCTTGTCTCAGAATTCAGTGTTGAAACCCTGCGTGGTTATTGTAATGGTGCAACTAGACAGTGTGTTCTGACTGCTGGGCAGTGGTAAGGAACTCACTAGGGCCTGGGAAGATGACTCAGCGGTTTAGAGCAATGGATGCACTCGCAGAAGACCCAGATTTGGCTCACAGCACCCAGGCTGATGGCTCACAACTGTCAGTAACTCTAGTTCCAGGAGATCTGATGTCCTCTTCTGTACTGCTTAGGCATAACACACATGTGTGGTACCTATATAGACATGCAGGTAAAACCCACACACATAAAATAAAAATGTATAAATCTTTAAAAATAATCTTTCTTAATGTTTCTCTCATCCACTGTTTGCATCTGTGTATGTATGACATATATAGATTGAACTGTGTACAATACATACAACACAGTAAAACTGTAAATACATGTATCTTTATATATAGTATACATGTATATGTTAATTAACATAATACATATATGTGTTAACTAATTCTACCTCTACCACAAATTCTCCTTATTCTCCATTCTTCAGAGAAGCAGACTGAGCCCGTCTTCTTCTCTGGAGCTGCACAGACACCAGAGTAAACTCTTGGTAGATGGTACCTAAGGAAGAGCAAACACAAGGAGACTGTCAGCACCCAGGGCTCTGGGTGAATCCTACCTGACTCAGAACCACAGATGCACAATGCATACATATAGCACACTATACACTGAGACTTTGATATCTCTCACCTCTGAGAATGCTCTCTTTTGTGAATTGAATCACTGGTAGTATTAGGGGAAAGGAAAGCAAACGACTCTGTCTGTAGGAACAGGTACCAGACGCATTTGATTTCCATAACTCACACAAAATAGTTGAGCATGATGGATGAACACTCGTATACTCATAATCTCAGCAACAGGGAGGTGGAGACAGGTGGATTCCTGGCCAGCCACACTGCTAAACAAATTCCACGACAGTGAGAGACTCTGCCTCAAGGGAAAAACAAAAACAAACAAACAAAGAAACTGAAGTTGCGGCTGGCCCAGATGGGACCAAGGTCTTCAAGTTGGTCAACCCCAATACCTACTCTATCTATAAGATGCTAAACCATGAAGAGGAGCCAGTGCTTCAGAACCTTACCCAGGAGCACAGCATCACCAGTGAAGATGGAAGCCTGAAGCATGGATATGAGAGAAGTCGTCTCAGTGACAGTCTGGTATTTGTGGTGCTTCAGAGACCAGAGGCCCTAATGCAGACCAATGACCCGTGGCGATGAGTATTTGAATGTGGAGCTGTATGGGCAGAGAAACATACTGAGTGGCATGCTGCAGTTTCCAGTGACACTGTGACAAAAAAATTGTGATGGATGACTGGGAAGGATGGATGAATGGAATAGTGAGCATGCTGTGGAGAGAGGCTAAACCGTGTCCTAGGCCTAAGCTTCCCCCAGGCACCATGTTGATGTGCTTGGCCTGCAGTGTTGCCTGAGGTCATGTTGATGTGTGTGGCCTGCACTGTTGCCTGAGGGGCCTGTTGATGTGCATGGCCTGCAGTGTTGCCTGAGGCTGTGTTGGTGTGTGTAGCCTCCAATGTTGCCTGAGTTCATGTTGATGTGTGTGTAGCCTCCAATGTTGCCTGAGTTCATGTTGATGTGTGTGTAGCCTGCAGTGTTGCCTGAGGTCATGTTGATGTGTGTGTAGCCTCCAGTGTTGCCTGAGTTCATGTTGATGTGTGTAGCCTGCAGTGTTGCCTGGGGCTATGTTGAGATCAGTGACCCATGCTGTCACCAGGGGCCATGTCTGGATTGTGGTCCTGCTGCAGTGTCTACTGCCCTGATGGCCCTTTTACTACCAAAGGCCATGCCGATAACCTTGCTCTATGCTGTTGCCTGAAGATATGTTGATGTCCCTGGCCTGGTTTGTCACCAGTATCTGTGTTAGTGTCAAAGGCACGTACTGCCATTGGAGACCATGATGAGGTCGACAGCATGTGCTGATGCCGGAGGACAGGTGGGTGTCCATGGTCATAATACCACATGTCAGATACCACATGGAAGTCCACGCTCCATGCTGCCGTTGACTGTAAAGGACAAGAAAGCTAAAATACAGGTTACTATAGCCTCACAGCTGAGAAAGAGAGCCACAGAAGGCGTCTGTGACAACCCTGTCCCCACTGCCACTCCCCAAAACTAATAACCTAGACAGGAAGCTATTGAAGAGAACTCTTCAAAATCATGGCAAGGATACTGACGTGTAGCTCTCCACAATAGACAGCTACCGGAGAGGCTAGGGGTGGGAAGGGACTCACTTTTCTTTAAGGGGCTGGCCACTGGGGGCTTGGTCATGTTCCAGTGACTATATGGGCAACACAAATTGGACTTGTTGGGTTCTTTCTGTTGTTTTAAGGGAGGGACAAGGGTGGAGGCATGGACATAGGAGGAGTGGGGAGCAAGCATTATTGAGGTGCCACAAATGAAATTCCCAAGTAATCAATGAAAATATGTGAAGCAGTGAATAAATAAGTAAAAGGGTGACCAGCACTTGAGGAATGACACTGGGGTTGTTTTGTGACCTCAACATGTGCTCACCCCTGCATACACAGAGAAAGAGAGAGAGAGACAGAGACACATAATTGCCTGCTTATGTTTTGGTTCCTGGTTTAAAAAAATTGCTTTCTATAAGTAATATTTAGTTGCACTCACCACTACCTATGAGGTCACCCCAGAATAACACTATAGATATTTAGAACAAACGCTGTTGAACATCAGCTGAAGAGACCCGTTTTCTTCAGGACCCGAAATCGCTCACTCTCACTCCCATCACGTGATCCCCACTCTCTTCCTCTCAGTCTCACCATCCTCTACTTCCTGTCATATACATAAGACATTTATAAATTTGTTCTAAACCTTTCCTCTCAGAGACTTCTGTTTTCTGTCGTTTAGAAAATACTATTGTACACTTCGAAAGTCAGCAATACGGAACAGGGCCAGGCAAACCTGTAAGCTAAATTTGGCCCGTGGCCTATTTTTAAAAATAAAGTTTTATTGGCACACAGTGTTACAGCTGCATTTGTCAACTTGACATACCTGGGAAGAGGGAACCACAACTGAGGAATTGCCTCCATCAGACTGCCCTGTAGGCATGTCTGTGCTGAGTTTATAACTAATTGATGTGGAGGGTGTAGCCCACTGTGGATGAGAGCATCCTTAGACAGGTGGGCCTGAGCTGTGTCAGAAAGGTAAACTGACGTGAGCACAGAAGTCAGTAAGAAGCATGCCTCTATGGCTCTGCTTCGATCGATCTTCCAGATTCCTGCTTTGAGTTCTTGCCTTGGCTTCCATCTTTGATGGGTTGTGAGCTATACGCTAAAGTAACCCCCATTTTCCCAGGTTGCCTTTGGTCAGGGTTTTTTCACAGCTGCCATATAAACCAGCATACTCAGTCACACTTGCTCTTCACCAGATTTCCTATGTTATTTTAAATCTCTGTGTGTGTATGTGCACACATATATACACAGACACATACACACACAGACACACAGACACACAGACACACACACACACACACACACACACACACACACACACACACATTTCAATGCCAGGTTTAAATAGTAGCTAATGGAACAGTAAGACTGACAAAACCTGAAATATCCATTATCTTCCTTTAAAGAAGAAACTTTTAAATCTGTTTTAAAGGATCTTAAAAGGTGAATGATACTGTAAGGCATGAGTATACTCATAAACATACATGATAATATTTTGCAACTTAAAATACCTTGAGTTCTTATATGAAACAAAAGGCTTGTTAATATCTTCTAAAAAGCTAGAAATTTAGTAAGACTTTTACAGAGCACCTTACCTTTCTGTGGCCCATTTGGAAATCCACAGAACATTGCTAGGGAGATGCGCTCGGGGACAGTCCCCCCTATAAACACTCACTGGTTTCTTCTGTTGTATTCAAACAGAATGCTGACTGAGCTTATACCCATGACTTCCTGTGCCTCCCACAGACCTAGTGTGGTATCTCATACACCCAAAGCTAGCTACAAATGCTTGCTGCTAAAGTGTCTGGTGGTGCCCATAATATCAAGCCCATAATACTCTACAGTAGGAACCCAAGAGCATGAGACTGATGTGACTTTAGGGTGGGTGGCCTCGCAGAGGAAGAAGGATGGAGCCGTGTCCCCTGCGATTGAGGATGGACAGGACAGGTGGTTGGGTAAAATGTTCATTGGTACGGCGGATTATCTGATCCTGCAATTAGTCCTCAGTCAGATTTCCATGGCTTCTGCTATGGGCATTGTTTGCACGGACTGAAATCTTCAAGTTCTCCCTGCCCTTTGCAGTGGGAAATGCAGCAGACAATGCTAATTTAGAGTGAGCTTAAAGCCAAAGGCAACTTCTCATGGTACTCTGCCATGCCTTTCAGCCTAAGGACAGTAATTTTATAGAATTTTCCACTTTAAAGGGAAAAAAAAAAAACACTTCTTATGTCTTTGGCCAATGGGAATTAATTTTTTGGACATTGTACCTAATTAAATCAGCTCATCACCTTAATAACTCCATGGATAGCCTGAAGCCCTCTGGCCTGGCCTCGCAATTTCATTCACTTGTGTGGTTCCTGGGACTGATTTTTTTAAACCCCAGCACAGAGCTTTCTAAGTCCTGGACTTGGACCTGCCCCAAACACCACTGCTTCATGCTCCCCCTAAATGTCTGATTTCCTTAATAATTATTATTCTCCATGAAGGCAGGGGTCTGTGTCTTTATGTCTCTTGGTTGTAATTCCATCCAGACACCATGCCTGGCCCATTACAGCTCCTCATTAAGTAGGTGCTTGATGACTGAATAGATGCATGATTTCCTGGAGGCATCGGTTGCTAGAAGCAGGGTGGGATGTAGGGGGAATGGTTCTTAACGCTAGCTAGCGCTGGCATCGTTGAAGGTCCAGCATCAAGTCTTCTCTTCAATTTGCTAAGTTCTCGGTGTGAAGCTATTTAAACAGGCCGGGAAGTCATTTTCCATTCATCTTATTGTCCTTTTTATGGCCTAATTTCATTTGGGGGAATCAGCCATTTCAGTCTCAGTCACTATGGGGCTGTGGGGCTGTTCTCTGGGGACGTTCTCTGTGGCTTTAACTTCCAGAACACTTAGGCAGGAGCTGTGGTGTGCCTGGGCTCATTGAGTGTGCACTGAGCCAGCAGCAGGATATAAAGGGACGTCTGGTGTGAACAGAAAATAAGGGCTGAGTCAGTTACTCAGGTGGAAAGCAATTAGTTTGCCACCAAGTTGGTTTTCTTTTCCCTTTTCTGGATTATTTTTCCTGCTTCTTCTCTTTCTTCCTTCTGCCCGCTGCCTCTTGCTCTTTTCCTTAAGCCTTCCCTTCATCCTTCCTTTTTTTTTTTCATTTTGTAGAAAAAAGGGATGTTGACCTTGAAAGAGAGCAAAGGGAAGAGGAGATCTCTAATGCTTCTACAAGGTTTAATTCCAGAAGCAAAGTTATGTCTCTATTGCTTTTTAAATCAAAAATATAGTTATGGAAGTATCTTAGATAACATGTTTCCCCTGTAAGCACAAGGCCCTGAGCTCAATTCTTAGAACACATATTAAAAAGTCAGGCTTGGTGGCATGGCCTCATAATCCCGGCTATGGGGAGTCAGAGGAAAGTGGACCCCTGGCACTGACTGGCCTGCTGACGAGCTACTTGATGGTCACCAGCCTGGTGAGACACCCTGAGATAGGAAGAAGTCAGTAACTGGGTTCCCCTGGGGGAACTGCATGAGGATGTCCTCTGGCTTCTATGTTCACATGCTCCCATACCCAGATGTTCACCACCCCACACATGAAGATACACATACATATACCCACGCACGGTAAATTTTTTAAAATAAAATATAAGCAAACATTTTAATACTAAAACTTATTATTAACATATATGATGTTCAAGACAAGGGCCTTCTGTGGAAGCTAAGGTGTAAAGGGTAGGAGTGGGTGGGGCTTGCCTTGATCATTACAACTATCCCTCAGCATCGTTGTTTAGCAACTCCCTTCCCCACCATTTCTCTTCTCTGTGTGTTCTTATTAGATAAGACTCTTCTATAAGCATGTGTGCCTGAGTGTATGGTATCTGTGTATGTGTGTATGTGTGTGTATGTATGTGTGTGTTTATGGTGTGTGTGTATGTGTGTATAGCATGTGTGTATGTGTGCATATATGTGTGTGTGTTTTTATGTATGTGTGCATGTCTGTGTGTGTGTACACTCATGACACTCATGTGGAGGTCAGAGGACAACTTGCAGAAATCAGTTCACTCCATCTGCCATGTATATCCTTTGATTTGAACTCAGGTCATCGGGGTGTGTGACATGTCTCATTAGCAAATGAGCCACCTCCCTTTTGCGCTGCATGTTTTTATAGAAAACATTGTGGGTACCATAGCATCTCACTTAGCCATGCGGGTACCTTAGCATCTCACTTATAGAAAAACATGTGGGTAGTGTAGCATCTCTCTCATGAGACTCTTTTTCATTTCAATCCCCAAGTGGAAGAGCGAACAGGGTGTTTTCAGAGTAGGAAGGAAACAAGAGTTGGGAGGAATTTACTCAAACTCACATAGCATCCTAGGCAAGGATGACAAGCACTGGAATCCAAGGTTCTCTGCATCTCCCTGATACCCACCTGATAGTTCCTCACTGGGTGTGAGAAAGCTACTGAAGGAACATTGAAGTCTCTCCACTTACATTCACATTGGAAAGTCTCCTTGCCTACGTGGTTCCATGACTGTATTAAGTGGGTGTGATGTCTGTCGCACAGCTTCCCCTGGCTCTGCTCTCCGGGAGGCATTTCTCCATTTGTACTGCAGAGTCTAGGCCAGTGGGATGAGGAGGAAGCTACCTGGTCCAGTTAGATTCCGGTTGCACCAATTACCTTGCATGCTCCTTTCTGTCTAGACCATTGCTATAGGGGCTGCCCATGTCCAGGACCTCAGACCAGACTGGGAGAACAAGCAAAATGTTCTATCACACAATCCTCTTCAATTAATTAATTAATGATAGAGTTAATTAACTAATTAACTTATTTATCTATTTTCTATGTGTTGTGCATGCACCTGAGTGCACAGGCATATATACTCTGTCAAGCTCTCTGCTCTATTGCCTTGAGACAGGGTTTCTCATCCAGTCAGTACTCTGTTGGAGCTAAGCTGCCTCCCAAGTCAGCACAGGCTTGGAATATACTTGTCTCAGCATCCTTATGCTGGTTCATTATATATTAACCTGACACAACTATAGTAATACAAGCTGTAGTCATTTGAAAGGAGGGAACCTTGATTGAGTAAAATGTCTCTATAAGATCTAGCTGTAGACACACCTGTAAGGTATTGTCTTATTAGTGATTGATGTGGAATTGTGGGTGGTGCCATCCCTGGGCTGGTGGTCATGGGTTCTGTTAGAAAGCAGGATGAGCAAGCCATGGGGAGCAAGGCAGTAAGCAGCACCCCTCCATGGCCTCTTTCTTCATCAGCTCTTTCCCCTAAGTTTCTGCCCTGTTTAGTTCCTGTCCTCATTTCTTTGAATATGAACAATGATATGGAAGTGTAAGTCAAATAAACCCTTTCCTCCCCAAGACAAGCCCATGCTGATGTTATAGGCACCCAGAACTACATCTAGTTTTTATGTAGCGGGTGCTGATTCAAACTCAAGTCCCCAGGTTTGCTTAACAAGGGGCTCTTACTGACTGTGTCATCTCCTCAGCCTCTAGTCTAGTTTCTTAAGCGCTAAGTGAGATGGCCTCCTGTATCCCATGATACTTGTGACTGTAGTCTAATGCACATTTGCAGATGGCCATGCCATATTGTAGTGTGGAAAGATTGGACATACTTGAAGCTAAGCACCGTAGTCATGACACAATTAAGTGTTTCAAAGCACTGCGTTTTATGACAATTTTACAAAGGGTGGGGGCTCTGACTTTATGCTCCCATGTCATAAAGCAAGCCATATCAGGAAGGGAAAAACAGTTTCTCTGTCAGAGAGAAACAATAACAAGAGGTTTTCTTCTCCTCATAGAGGCAAATGTGGCACTAAGTAAGGGATTCCCCTTGGAAATGTTACAGAGGATAATATGTCAAAGAAGAGACCACAATATTGCTGTTCCTCAGGCTGGGGCCATGAGAAGCGCTTACAAGTTTCCTTCAATTTCCTTGGGCAGCCTCCTTGTGAGTGGCGTGATTTAGGTCCTTTTAAAAGGATTTGTTTGAAAGAAAACTTCTTAGACCATAGGGCCAGTTTGTCTCTCCCTCTCTCCGGCCTTTGTAAGTGAACAAAGCCACCACTTGTCCCCACGCGGGTGCAAAGAGAGGTTTGGTGTGGGTTTTACTGCCCATTCAGACTCCTCATTCAACTGGTTATAAGTGAAATCTTTAGAAGCCACACAGCAGGAATCTTTCGCTTGGGGCACAGGGTGGGGAGGGAATCTTTGAAAAAAAGTTTCTATTGAAGCTGGTGGGTTGTTGGGAAGAAAGTGTCCTCTTTGGACTTCCTTATTGGAAGTACGGGAAATGCACACACAGGAAACCATTTAGCCTCTCGGTGAACTTCATGCTACCATCTGCTTATCAAAAAATCCACTGTGGATGCTTGAGTAACTTGTGTACATGAATATATATGTATATATATATATATATATATATATATATACATATATATATGTATATATATATGTGTGTGTGTGTGTGTATGTGTGTGTATATGTATATGTATACATATATACACACCATACACATATGTATACATATATATACATACATATGTGTGTGTCTTGTATCTCATATGTGAGTTGATATGTGCATGTATATACATGTATGATGCTTATGCAGACTGCTATAAAAATATCCATGTTGATTGGATGACTACTATGAACATATAGGTCTGGTTAACTTTCATGATATTTTTAACTGTAGAGGCAAGATATATGACACACAATGCACATATACATATTTTCTACAGGGGGTCTCACTTTATAGCCCAGGCTGGCCTTGAATTCTCAGTGTCTTTCCTGTATACATACATATACATCACATACATATGCATGTACATATACATGTACATCATATACATCCTGTACATAACCTCAGGTTGCCCCAGCTAGCCTTGAACTCATTATGAAGTCAAGGATGACTTTGACCACCACCTCTTGACTCTGTCTCTTAGTGGAGTGTCATTGAATGCCTAATATTATGGTCTGTACCCAAATATTTATGCTTTGGGACCGAAAGAAGATAGCTGTGTATTGTACAGAGGGAAGGGAAGGAACCCCATTCAGACCAGAGTAGGAGAAAGTGGGGTGTCCTGTGATGATGCTCAGGACCCCTACACACAGTGTGACTCTCATGATTGGACCTGGAAGGCCCTCCGCCCTCATCCCATGGACTCTCTCTGATGCCTTCTGTATTGCTACTTCTTTAATTAGCCCAGTGAACTGCAATGTTTCTCACTATCACCTAAGCAGAAAAAAAAGTTCATATTTGGGCACAGGGATATCTTAGAGCATTTGGGATCTGCAAGAACCCAAAATAAAGACAGTAGCTTGGAGACATTCTTTTTTATCTCTGAGGAGCATGATCAGCTCCTTCTCTTCCTCTCTGTCTCCTCCCCTCTCTTTCTCCTAAGCTCACACATGTTCCATTAAAATCATCTTCGTTCAAATACATAACATAGACGTGTGCTTCTCTATGGGATGAATCTGAATTCCCAGAAGCCTTCTGATTGGTATGGGCCAGTTCAGGAGACAGCTTTCCTTGGTCAGGCTCAAGTTGAGGTGGCATCTGTAATGACTGTTTCTTAGAAGGAACCAGATCAGAAGGTGTCAGGAATGCTAGCAGAGCTTCCAAGGCTAGGGGAAGATTCTGGTGCTGTTACAATTCCATGACTCTACCAAATGACTACAGGCAATGCATTTTGCACACTTTCATGTTGTTTAATATGGAAACATAAATTTTTCCTTAAGCCTAACTTTCGCAGTACTTTAAGCTACCACTGCAATGCACCCTCCATAATTTCAGTGTGACATTGTTGACTGTTTCTGGAGTAATTTTGAAGCTTCTCTCCACTGAGGACATTTGATAACAGCAACATCTACTTGTTTTTTTTTTCCCTGATTGAATCCATGATGGGCTGTCTGCATGGTAACAACACCCCTAGCCAAGTCCTGGCAATGTGGAAAGGACACAACTATGGGTAATTTGGGTTGGCTATGACATCATCACCAACAATTGAAGTTGATAGCTTCAGTACTATTGTCTATGATGCCATAGAACAGTTTCCACCCAGTGTGACACATCACCATCTTCATCATCAGGCACACTACAATGCATAACAAGAGTCAACCCAAAGAAGACCCAATGGTATCTCCTCATAGAGGAGGGTGGAGATGGTCTCAAGAGCCCAGCCAGTCCTTCCTCCCTTCCCCACGCGTGTAACACTACTCAGCCTCACACACCCTCTGGTCTTGGGAGATGGTGGAGCCTATGGAGCACTGAAGGTTAATGGAGGAGGTACTTCATCCCTGCATATCCCTATGGGACAGTCATCATCCGTACTGGGGTGGGACTTTCCAACGGTGCAGCTTTACTGGGGTCACCCATGTTCCTACAAGCAATCTCTCACCCATGTTCAGTAAATGAAGCCAAATCGAGTGGTTGACTCACCAAGTTGGGCTAAGGTTAGACCGGAACAGTGAGTGGGTTGCATGCCTCCAACTCACAACAACCTCCTGAAACATTGAATTTCTCTATAAACTCAGTTTACTTATTTCTTTTCTCTATAAACTTTAAAAATTGTTACTTTAGTGTCTCTCTCTCTCCTCTCTCTCTCTCTCTCTCTCTCTCTCTCTCTCTCTCTCTCTCTCTCTCTCCTTCCCCCCCTCTCTCTGTATGTGTACTTTGCCTGTATGTATGTCTGTGCATCACATGTATGCTGGTGTATTAAGTCTCCAGGAACTGGGGTTACAGATGATTGGGATCCACTATATGGGTGTTAAGAACTGATGTCACGTCCTCTGCAAGAGCAAGCAGTGGTCTTAACTGCTGAGCCTCCTACGCGGCTCCTCTATGAACGTATTCTGACATATGCCAGTGGTATCCATCCTCCTCTCCCTGCATACTCTATCTGTAGAAAAAGAATTACATGATCAAGCCTGGCTCCCCCTTAACCCTTAGCAGTTTCGTGTCTTTACCAGATTGCCTTCCAGGTTCTCCGTCCTGCAGTTTCAAGTCTTTACCAGATTGCCTCCCAGGTTCTCCGTCCTGAGTCATAGATGCTAACACCCACATTATCATTATTGTTGGGAGATCAGAGACGGAATGCTTGCAAGACCCAGGAGCAAATGCTCAATGGACATCATCAGCACCAGATTACCGATGAGACCTGTAAAAATGGTTGTGCTAGCTTCTCCATCTCCCCTCATCCCAAGCCACGTGTCACCTTTGATTTTTAACTGCAGCTATGATAGATAGACTGATTCACCAGTGCTTAAAGACACCCCATTTCTCCTGTGTGCCTTTCCACTTTGTTCCTCCAGAGTTTTCTCTGGTGCCCAGAAACTCTGTTCTCCAGCTTAGAAGTGATGCCTATGATAACTGGGAGGGGAGCTCTTATTCAGGGCCTAATGTTCTATGCCCAACCTGTCTGTGGACATTTGCTGGTGAGCTTTTGGAGGATTCTTGGAGGACTCTAGAGGACGCTACTGCTTCTGACCTTGTATGTGGGTCACTGCGGCTCACACCTGCATGCCTGCAGCCCACACCTGCATGCCTGCAGCCCACACCTGCATGCCTGCAGCCCACACCTGCATGCCTGTAGCCCACACCTGCTCTGTCTCTCCTGCTCTGGTGCAGACCCTCTGCCCTTCCTTTCTGTTTTCTTTGGGGGACTATCCTTTGTGTCCCCTCCCTCGATCATGTTTTTGTAAGAGATCTATGTTTCCTTTAGAACCTGCTTTCTGAAGAGCCTCTCACAAAAGTCATCACCACAGCAGGAGATTAGAAAGGAGGTTTCTTGAATTTTTGCCTGGATCTGAATCCCAGTCCGGAGGCTTGGTCATTCTAAGACCTTGAGTTTTAAGTTACCTAGCTTCACCCTCCGTCATTTGGCTTACCTATAATATACACCTTATGATAGTGGTTGGTTCCTAATGTTACCCAGCATCACTATTGTGTTATTGCGAAACATTTGAGGTCGTCCCTCATGCAACATGGGCTGTGTGCATGTGTTGGCTCCTGCGATGTGAAGCTCACATGCAATTGCATCCAGGAATCTAATGAGGGCTTACCACCTTTTCCTTCTTGCTTCCTTTTATGCTCTCTCTGTGTCTCTCTCTTCTTCCTCCCCCTCCTCTTCTTTTTCCAGTCTCTTTACTCTGTCTTATAGATGAGGTATCTTATAGCATAGGTTGGCCTCGAACTCACTATTTAATCCAGAAGATGACCTTGGACCTCAAATGCTCCTGCCTCCACTTCCCGAGTGCTCGCCACATTCAGTTTGTAAGTTCTGGAAATGGAAACTCAGAGCTTCTGGCTTGCTGCACAAGCAGTCTACCAACAGAGCTGAGTCCCCAGCCCCCACACTACTAATTTTCTGAATGCATTCTTCTTCTGCCTCTTTTTGCTAGCACTGACAGCATGGATTGACCCACTGAGGCCTTCTGGAAGCACGCAAGGGGCTTCTTTTGTCTGCAGCTCCTGACCCCTGCCCTGGCGGACGGGGAGGCAGAGCTGCCAGCTCTTGGCTATTCAGAAACCCTTTGTCCAGCCTCTTTGCTCTTTCCTCTGGCTTCCTGCCTTGGGGCTGTCACATGTTCCCTGGCATGGCTCGTAGAAGGAGTGCCAAAGAGAGGAACGATATGGGGCTCAGATTAGCCTGTTACAGAGTCCAGGGAGGGAGGATCCGGAGACGACTTAGCCATTCTTTCCTTTTGACATCGTTTGCAGATTCGATTTCTACTGCTTTTGCAACACCATGTGTTTTTCTTTGATCGAGATATAATTAAGAGAGACTGAAGGGCAGAGGGGCTAACTGTTCACTTAGGTGAATGTTGGCAGCTGCACACGTCTATACAGCGATCCCCAAATAAGACAGCAAACATTTTTGTTTCCATGGAAGACTCTTTTTGTTTTCTCTTCAAAATTCATTTCTCTTCAGGTAGCCCAGCAATCACACCTGGTTGCTCTTTTTTATATACATACATGGTTTTCTTTTTTCATGAAGATAAATGTTTTTATAAAATACGTTCTGATCATACTTTTGCTTTCCTTCCCAGACCCTTCTCACCTGTCTACCCATCCAACTCCAACCAATCTCTCTCTCTCTCTCTCTCTCTCTCTCTCTCTCTCTCTCTCTCTCTCTTTCTCTCTAGAAAAAGAGCAGGCACATTTTAAAACTAAAAGGCACAACACACACACACACACACACACACACACGCACACACACGCACACACACATTCACACACAAATAAAACCCATAAAAGCACAAAATTGGAGACCATAACAGACAAGAAACAGAGCAGTTAGGTAAACTATGCCCAAACAAAGCAGTTTAAGAAAAAATGTCCAAAATTACCATTGAGTTTGTCATGTGTTAGCTGTCTACTGCAGAGCTTAGGGCTAGTTGGAGGAGGCCCCTTGGTTAGGCATAGTAGCTTATGGACATAATTTTTTTCACTTCAGTCCTTAGTAAATGATATCATATATACTTATTCTGCTGCTTCTATCACCCTTAATTTGTTATGGTTTTAACATTTGCATATATTGGTGTATACCAGGAGTCTGTTTATACTGATAGCTAAAAGGTATTCCACATTGTAAATACACCTCAATTTAAAAAAATCTATTCTTTTAATTGTAGCTTGATGGCAATTTCCAAATTGGAGATATGAATAAAACAATTTTTATTTTTTAAATAATATTTTATTTATTCTTTGTGACTGTTAAGCATGTATACAGCATACTTTGATTTTATCTACCCCCTCCCACCTTTGATTGCCTCTCAGAATCCCCTAAAATTTCTACCCCTATCTTTATGACCTTCTTTTCCTTTTTGAATATCCCACTGAGTCCAGTTATTGCTAGCTGTATTCACATAGGTGTGGGAATATCCACTGGAGCCGGGGCAGCCTACCAGTGGCCACAACCCTAAAGATGAACAGTTTTCTCCCCCATCAACTATCAGTAGTTTCTCATCTAGAGGTGGGGCCTTGGGAGCCCCTACCCCATGCATGCTAATTTGACTGGTTTAGTTGGGTGCAGGTTAGTACAGATAACCTCAGCTGCTGAGCATCGATGAGTGCAGCAGCCACGCCCTATCCAGAAGGCGGTGCTTCACGTCTCTCATCCATCCACAGTCTCACCTTTTCATCCTCCACACCCTGCCGAGAAGATGTCCCTTCACAGCGCTCATCCCTTTCCCTCATATTCGTACCTTCTTTCCAACCTCTCTTCCCCATTGTTCCCCGAGCATTCTGGGGATCATAGGGTTGAGCCAGATGTGTTATTTAATGCTAAGCACTCGGTCATTTATTCTTAGCATTGTGACCACTTATGAATCTCTGCATTAAGTGCTTCCCACTGCAAAAAAGAAGTGTTTCTGACCAAGGTTGAAAGTCAGACAGATCTGTCTAAATAAACATTAAATATTTAGAAGGCAGTTTGGTGTGGCCACTTAGCAAAATAACAATGATAGCTTCCCCACTCATCATATTCATATGAAATCTTTTTTTGTGTTCATGTACTTTCTCTTGGTGAAATGAAGACCTCTGTTCATAAGAACATTTAGTGTTGTTGACTATTTTTCTTTAGGCATCTAGTTCTAGCTAATATAGACCTGCTATACTGCTCCAGCTTTATTTACATTCTCTTCATGACCAGTGTTTTTTAGCTCCTCTTGGGAGCCACTAGCCATCCCAGGATCATTAATAGCAGGATAATCTAGTCAATTTGACCAATTTTTTAAAGCGCTTGTTCTCATTTAAAAGGGATAATATGGGCATTTAGCATCCTATGGAGGATACAAAGACAAAGAGTCAATCATTTTATAACAGATACTGTTACATAGAACAGACCCAATAATTGCCTATAAAGTGTCAGCTAGGAAAAAATTAGAAGGGAAAGTTGGTCAAGAGATATTAATATGTTTTTTTTTAAAAAAAGAACATGTTTCAGTCAGAAGAAATACAGTAAAGGCATGCTTGTAGAAAACCTGACGCCAACTACATTATTAAGGGTCTGTCCAAACTTACAGTGGAAGGTCGTCTCTCTATTCCAGAAGTTCTGTTGTAAACTGAGGGAGCCTTAACTATGGAGAATGATGGGAGCAGAGAAAGGACAAAACACTTTAAGAAATACTAAAAATTTTCAACGGGATTTAATGACCCTGGTCAATGATGTTGGAAATGAGTCAACGTTATGAAGGCTTCAAGGCAGTTGCTTTCAAAATGTAGCTGTAATGCTTTTCAAAATTAGTTATGGGAAGATAAAGGTTTAGAGTAAAGCAAATAACCCATTTCTTTCTCTTTTTTTGCATGATAATTTAAATTTTGGTTTCCTTTGAGTGATCAAGAGTTATATATTCTACACAGCAGATAGTTTAAAACTGGAGAATGGAATTTGAGAGAGAAAGAGGGAAGAGAGAGAGAGAGAGAGAGAGAGAGAGAGAGAGAGAGAGAGAGAGAGAGAGAGAGAGAGAGAGAGAGAGAGAGAGAGAGAGAGAATAAGAGAAATTACACATGATGAGAGACCCAGTTTGAGTGTTAATGCTACAACAGATGGGGAACAGGAGAAAGACCACCATGTGCCATGTCACTGAGTGTGGCAGCCAATAGTGAACACAACTAAACTAGGAGAAGTAGACAACCAGCTCACAAGCTTCTCGGTACATAAATGATCAGGTTTCTGACTCATGTCAACATGAAAACAATAGCCAGGAATTATAATAAGCAGGTGTCATGGAAGAGTTACCCAGGAAAGCAACTGAGTTCATGAGGGTGGGGATTTTCAGGGGGCAGGAAGTGAGACTGCAGTGGAACCCAAGGGAAGTTTAGTGGTAGGACCCATTCTCTATACTGGGCTTTTCTGTAGATGCTGGAAATCTCAGGTTCTCCTGCTTGTATGGTGAGCCCTTTATTGACTAAGTCAGATCCCAGTCCCTTGGTAACTACTTCTGATGGCTAAGTCTGCTCTTCTTATTGACATGTGATGTCTGTGGAGCACACAGACGGTTATCATGATGGGTGGAGGACACGGAGGAGCACAGACAGCTGGATATGACTGTGTGCTTCCACAAGGCTAATTCTGTCGCTTAAGCTTTTGGATTTTTCTTTTTAGAGGACTGAATTGCTCTCCAGGTCTAGCTATCCCAAGATGCTAAGCTCTGTCCTCAGAAATGTTGGTAGTCTAGGTGCCTGACATCAGAACCTAGCCCAACAGGAGCACGGGATCTTGGATGCAAGTTTCTTTCCCACTGGATTTACAGAACATAATAGCAATACAATTAGCACATTTTCCCAGTGATTGAGTTGGCAAGCGCCATGGATTTATAAATAGGATTTATTGTGAAAGTCACTGCGCTACTGGAATAAGTGGTTCTCACAATCTGATGATAGAAAGTGTTCTCTGAAAAGAAACTATTATATGCCTTCTAATCTGTGGCCATCAGAAGACAAAGGATATAACAAGGGACTTTTGTTTGCAGTATACTCTACCCTAGATGTCATTGTGATCAGCCAGTTCCACTTGACATCTGGAAAATTAATATTTTACCACTCCTCAATTTTCAGTGACACGGGTGGAACTGGTTGGGGGTCAATGGCTATTTCAAGCCCTGCGCTAGGTTGTTAACTTGAGGTAGTACAACGGTGACCTGCTGGAGTGTGCCAAGACTTCGGCCAGTGTCTCCCCAGGAGAGTCATAGACCCATAGAACATGAAGGCCATTTAGAGTGGGCACCGATCTGTGTCTCAGTCTGATTGTCATAATAAAATTCTTATTTACCACAGGAGAATAAGACTAGTGGTGAAGGTCCAAGGTAACCTCTGTGCAGAAGGTCATTTGCATAATTAAAGGTAGGATGGTTACTGCCCCCACCAAAACATCACTCATTTCTGAAGGATGCACTTGCATGTTGTAGCTAGGGGGGAATATGGTTTTTGACAAGGTCAGTGTCCTCGCTGCTCTGCACTTGTCGATCTAGACAAAACTGTAATGCAGGGAAGACACTGTCATCTTAATCAGAGGAGAACTCAATGTTTCTTCCCCAGCCAGTGGCTGGTTCCATGGTTGACTGAATTATCTACCCTGTCCATACAGGAGAATGCACAATGCTGTGTGACTGTCTTGCTTTGGACACAGTTGTCTTTACATGAGGTCTTTTTTTTTTTCTCTCCACAGTCCAACTCCACAGTGAGAGCCTATCAAAGCAGCAAGTCACGAGTGACCATGAGCCCTGGCTTCAGCTCCCAGTGGAGCAACAGCCAACCTGCCTGGAACACATACTCCTTCCCAAGAGCGAGCTTACACTACCAGTCTCATGCCAGCTATACCTACTGCACTGGCCACCCCGTGGTGAGTACCACATCTCTGTATTCAGACACTTGGCATGGTTGTATTTTAAGTTGGTCTTTCTGTGAAATGGATCATTTTACTAAAACGTACTGCTCTCGAGTAAAACAGGTGAGCTGTGGGAATGTCTTAAGTATTTAGATGACAAATGTCTGGCTGGCAGTTGGTATTCTATTCCAAGTTATTTGTAGTTGGTGCGGATTAGCATGGTTTTTAGGATGGTGCGTTGGTGAGGTTGAGTATGTGGCTATTTCTGTTTTATTCTCATCTGGCTTCTTCTTGGCTGTTTATTATGGATCTTTCTGGTCACTGTTGTGCTAGGGAAGGAAAGGAACGTAAAGCTGAGAGAGAAATTAGAGGATTCTGCACACTCCCACTTTGCTCCATGGTTTTTTGGATTATTTGTACAGATGTAAATGGCCAGAGATATTTTCTAGATGCTACTACATAGGACTCAGGTTGTTAGTATAAGTGACTTACAGGGCAGGTGAAATAAACAAACTCATGGAATCTGAAAACCTTCTAGAATAAGATGCCCCTTTTTGTCTTCCATGTGTCCTGATTCAACCACCGTACACTAAGGTTTTTGTGTTACTGAAAATCACACTGATGACTGTTGTCCAGGGAGGTCATGTTGACTGTTACAGAGTTGATCATGGGTCTTTGAAGGGCTCTGCACATCTCCTCTGGCTGCTCAGCCCTGGTAGATGCAGGGCCTGCAGCCATTCAACCATTGGTTTTAGACTTCCATACTTGACCACGTGGGTTAAAACTTAACACTTATGAAGCTATAAATTATGTAGGGTTTCTAAGTTAAAGCAATATGTTGTAAAGACACTGGAAGCAAATTTACTCAAAATGAGAATTGCTATGACTTTGTTCAAAGGCAAGGTGGAAATAACTAATTTAAATCAGAAGGAGCTTTCCACTGTGTAATTAGACTTCTGGTATCCAGTTGGATATGTGACAGGCAATACATGCACTAATAGAGGGAAAGTCAACTCAGCTAATAGAGTGCTTACACAAAGGCCTGGGTCTGAGTCCCCAGCACTCTGAACAGCAGGCATGGTTGTGCACCGCTGCGATTGTACCACTTGGAAAGTAGTGGCAGGCGAGCGAGGAGTTCAAGGTCAACCTCAACTACATCTAAGTAAATATATGTAATATATGTATATGGATATGGATGGTTTAATAACAAATAAGAATATGTACATGAGGACAGTTTTAGGTACTTTAAATGGCTTAGAAGATGTCTAACAATTATTCTTACTCTCTCTTCCAGCATTAGCAGTTAGTATAAGTATGCTTATATTTATAATTGTTTACTATTAACATGTTCTCCCTTCCTAAAGAATGGGGAAACCAGTGTTTATACCCATAAATATTTTTTACAGCATATAAATAAAGATAAGAAGAAGCAAATGAACAAGAAAACTGTTTAGCAGTGTTACATCCCATGTGAGACTCTAGATCGCTGTGTTGGAGAGTGAGTGTGGATGCTGCTCTGGGATTAGGTGGTCAGTTAAGTCCATCCTCAAACTCCCAGTGAATGACAGGGACTGGAGTCTGTGCTGATCTCAAGAGAAACAGAAAGCCACACAGGAAAGAGTCCATGCGAAGGAGCCTGGAGAGAAGAAAATAAAAAGCGGAGTCAGAGAGAAAGTGGGGAGCCATGGTGTCTTCCTTAGGGCTACTATTGCTGTGTTGAAATGCCATGACCAAAAGCAAGTTGTGGAGAAAAGGGTTTATGTGGTTTACACTTCAACATTATAATCTATCACTGAAATAAGACAGGGCAGGAAACTCAAGCAGGGCAGGAACCTGGAGGCAGGAGCTGATGCAGAGACCATAGAGGGTACTGCTTACTGGCTTTCTCCAGTGGATTGTTTATCCTGCTTCTCATAGAGCTCAGGACCACCAGCCTAGGGATGGCACAATCCACAAAGGGAGGGGTCCTCTCCCATTGATCCTTAAGTCAGATCCTATGGAGACATTTTCCCAATGGAACATTTTCAGATGGCTCTAGCTTGTGTCAACTTGACATAAAGCAGTGAGCACACACAGTAAGCAGCATTTTGTCATCTAGAGGAAGAAGTCTATATTATACCCAACTGTGGTGGAAAACCACTAACGTGTTGTTTGTGTGGTTATATATGTAGTGTAGCTGTACATAGGTGTGTATATGTATGGAGGCTAGGATACACTAAGTTGTCTCTCCGCAGGGGCCATCCACCTTGATTGGAAACAGAATTTCTCAGTGCCCTCCTTCTTGCCAAGCTAGCTAGGCCAGCTGGCCAGTGAGGCCCGGAGATCGTCCTGTCTCCACCTCCTCCGTGCTGGGATTAGAAGAGAGCCCCACAATACTGGGGTTGTCCATGTGTTCTGGGACGGCTGTCAGGTCCTAAGGTTTTGCACAGTAAGCACTTTACCCACTGAACCTTCTCTCAGTCTCATGGAAATGCTTCAATGTAAGTAAATAGTTGCTGAGAGTCGCCTGAGAGAGCAATGAGAAAGAAAGCAGAGGCAAATAGAGAGTGCATCCCAGGTGTGCACATGTCACTGGGAGACTCGAATAGCATTTATTCTAACCTTGGATCTACTTGATGCTCAAAACATAAGCACCTTTCCATAGTAATCATACAATTTGCTTATATCTTAATCAGCATTACTCTGGTAACCAGTTCCACACTTCCTAATTAGTTTTTCCCTCAGTCATTCTTTTCAAACCAAAAGAAGACAGATCATAATATAATAAAGGATTTATATTCATATTCTTATTGACTTTAAGGTCCTCTAAAACAGCTGATATTTATTGCATATTTAGTATTTTCCAAACTTGTTACTATATCATATATACTTTTTCCCTAAAATAGTCCAAGGAGGTAGTTATGATCAATATCATCGTTTTAAAGTTTAGTGTAGTTAAATTCAGAAAAATTAGCTTTTTTTTACCCGGAGTTACACAACTCACAGTATACAACTTAACACAAACATGGACTACCTCTGTTTCCCCAATTTTCATATTTATCTTATTTCCCACGCTGTCTTCTATCACAGTATCTCATGCCTTCATCTCCCCTGAGAATAATGACATATTTGTATTCCAGATGCAGCTTTTTCTAATCATTTCATTTCAATGTGCATAAGACACTCTGGAAGAACATTTGAATTGTAGAATTCTTAATTTTACATCCATTGATAGGGTTGAAAAATAAACATTAGCCAGTGTTCTAAACTAGCAGGCAAACGAGAGGTTGTCCAGCCACTTTCTGACCTCTC
>NC_034599.1:110286803-110298314 GCF_900095145.1 Mus pahari | reverse complement strand
GAGAGAGAGAGAGAGAGAGAGAGGAGAAGAGCTATTGTCACGACCTAGAATGGTATGATTTAAACTTAAAATAAAAACCTAAAATTGAGAGAGGGCATACAATTTTCTTTTTCAAGGTCTTTTTAGGATATCCAATGATCATTTTTCCTAAATGTCTGCTTTTGCTTCATGGCTTCCTCCTGCCCTGCCCAGCTTCTCCAGAGACCAAGAGATTAAACAAATTCACCATCTCCTTCCTAGGATTCCGTGTTAAAGGTTAGCATTTTCCTCCAACAATTCCTTCTTCCCAACTAAACATACGGAGCTGGTCCTAACACGACTGACATCATTTGGAATGTCCAACAAACAGCGGTTTAAAAAAACATAATTGCGTATTAACTGTCGACTAAAAAAGGCTAGATACAGGGGCATGGTGCATCTTGATATTTGTCAAGGTGGCTGTAATAACATTGTCTACTCTATAGACATGCTCCATATTGGGATGCTGCCCAACTAGGAAGCAGTATCTAAATGTCTTCCTTACAACTTTCTGAGCCTCGGGACTTAATTCTAGTGGGCGGAGTCTAGTGAAAAGGTCATCCAGTTGCCAACTGCCAGTGGTTCTCCTGAAAAGCTTGCTTTCTGAACTCCCTCTCAGGACCTTGCTGTTTTGGACCCTCTCACAGCATTGGAGAAAACCCAAGGCACCTGGAGAGACCACCAGCGGGTTCTCTGGGCAGCGGCCAGTTATGTTTAGCTTAGGAGGCCTCATTCGTGAGTACAAAAGCTGTCAGCTGAGTCCATTCTTCAGCTGTGATCCACCCCCAAACGTTTGTATCAAATGATCAAAAGCATAGCAGAATGCTTTGATGTCTTACATTTTATCTTTAAGTATCTACTGCAGTTTTTTTGTTTTGTGCATGCTCTGTGTGTGTGTGTGTGTGTGTGTGGGTGTGTGTGTGGGTGTGTGTGTGTGAATGCATGTACACACACGTGGGTTGGGGAAACTTATATTTCTAATAGGGAATTTTAAATTTATAATGACTTAAATTTGATTGATAACAATAACAACAACAACAACAACAACAAGCCCTCTAAACTCCTATTCCACCTCAGTCTTAAAGATTTTTGACAACACAATTTATATATTTATGAGTCACTTAACATGTTATTTTTACTATTACTGTTGTTAATAGTTTTGCCTTTTGGTATTTTTGTTTTTCTATTTGTTTTGTTTTGTAATTCTGTAGTGTGTGTGCGTGTGCATGTGCCTGTGAGTGTGTGTGTGTGTGTGCAGTGCTTGCAGAAGCCAGAAGAGGGCATTGAGTCTCAAGGAGTTGGAGATGCAGGGAACCTAAACTCTGGTCCTCTGAAAGAACCCTAAGTGATAGTAACCTCCGCGCTCTCTCCAGCCCCGAGAGTTTTGTTTTCTTCAAAACCTTCTAACCTTCATACTAAAGAAAAGTGATTTGAACCCTGTCCTTACACTAATACACTGAATGGGACTGTGTACTTACTTTTAGTAGTAAGTTCTATATTTTAAATTTTTCTAATTACCATGTTTTCTTTTTAACATAGAGAACTTTTTTATACAAGACAGTTCTGGTATTAATGTCTTCCCTCAGTTACAGCTTCTCCCTCAATTACAGCTTCTCTCTCAGTTACAGCTTCTTTCAGTTATAGCATCCCTCAGTTGTAGCTTGTCTCTCAGTTACAGCTTCTCTCTCAGTTACAGCTTCCCTTAGTTATAGTGTCCCTCAGTTATAGCTTCTTTCTCAGTTACAGCTTCTCCTTCAGTAACAGCATCCCCCTAGATTATAGATTCTTCCTCAATTATAGCTTTTCTCTCAGCTACAGCTTCTCTTGGTTATAGCTTCCCTCAGTTACAGGTTCTTCCTCAGCTACAGATTCTCCCTCAGTTACAGCTTCTCCCTTGATTATAGTTTCTCCCTCTAGTACAGCTTCTCTCTGAGTTACAGCTTCTCCCTCAGTTACAACTTTTCTGAAAAGTACTTAGTGCTTTGACAGACAGCATCCTTACTTTGTGGGGGAATTTCCTCTAATAATTTGTATATATAATTCAATTCTCCCCAAACCTGTATAGACTCTGCTAAGAAATATGTGTTAGCCTTATTAGGATGCTCTCGTATGCTGTCTGCTTCTTTACTTTGGGTTTTAGTATATAACTTCTTTCCTTGACTATTGCTTACAACTTGTCTTGGTGTGGTATTGCTTAGATTCACTCTTATGGGGAAACTTTGATGTTCTTATATGTGAGCATTTATATCCTGTATCTAGGTTTTTAATGTTTTCTTTTATTATATTATTAACTAAAAGTCCTCTTATGTCCTTCTTAAACTGCTACATCTTAAACCTTTGCCCCCCCCCCATTTAATCCAGGAGCTTCTTCAGTTTATATTCAGTTTTGTCTCTTTCTTTGGTGTATTGGTTAGTTGGTTAGTTTCACTAACTGTTTATAGCTGCATTACTACAACAACACATCTATATCCTAGACAAACAAGCTTATAAAGAAAAAGATTTTATTTATCACACAAATCTAGATGTTTCAGATCAAGTGGTACCTTAGGTACCTGATGAAAAACTAGCCAGCAATTGTATTGAGAACTAAAACAAGATGCTTACAACATAGGTCAGGAAACAAAGAGGGGGGGGGTGGGATTTTCTAGTCATCTTCAAGCTATGCTCCTCATGCTATTGAAACCATCTACTAGGCCCTGCCTCTAAAATGTTCTACTGTGGTGGTAGCACCATTGTGGAGACTATGTCTTTGACACACTTTAGTAGCACCATTGTGGAGACCATGTCTTCGACACACTTATCTTGGTGAGTCTCATCCATATCAGTCACAGCAGCACACTCCTCGTTCACACAATCCACGCCTATCTCACAATACAAAATGCACACGGTCTACCACCACGTGTCCTGAAATACTAACTGTTCCAGTATCACCCAGCAGTCAGAAACCCTCAGTCTCTTCCAGGACTCATGGTGATTCAGAATCCTGGGTCCCTTAAAAGTCAGAAAGCCAGGTGGTGGTGGCGCACACCTTTAATCCCAGCACTTGGAAGACAGAGGCAGGCAAGGCCAGCCTGGTCTTCAAAGCAAGTTCCAGGACAGCCAGGGCTATACAGAGAAACCCTGTCTCAAAAAAAAAAAAAAAAAAGTCAGAAAGAAAGTTGTATTCTTCCAGCTTCCAGATGCAGCGACAGGGTGGGCTCAGGTAAAGTAGTCCTGTTTTGTAAGGTTAGAATTGGCAGGCAGTGGTAATAGATTGTCTTGAGGCAGTCTGATGCCAGGAGAACAAATGCTAAGGCCTCCAGCTCCACACCTGGCATCAAAGACACAGCAAACTTCCAAGGGCTCTGCAGTGGTCTATAAGGCTTTGCTATTTTGTAGCAGCTCGTCTCTATGGCTTTGCTATTTTGTAGCCTATGCAGCTGTTCTCTTGGCCATGATTTGCATGATGCCTATAGCTTTCTTTGGCCACCATTGCATATTCTTGACACCTCTACTTTTCCTGATTCCTAAATGCAGCTTTACTATCAAAGTTTCATTATGTATTACACAGTAAATACTGCTTGCAGGAATTCTGACCACATAGAATACTGCCAGACTACCCCAGCTTTCCTTTGAAATCTTGGAGGAAACTGTCATGACTCCATATCTAATTAATTCTGCATACTTACCCAGCTATCATTACTATGACAACTTCAGGTTTTGTATTAGTGTAAGTTGTATCCACATCCAGGTTTCCTTGGACCATGAACATAAAAGCTTTAGAGAGCTTTCCTGGCAGATCTTGGGAAAATGAAGCCTAAGGTAGTTCTGGGATTCTTCTGGAATAGTTTTTCCCTAGAAAATTCTTGAAAACATTTTGATTTTAGGGGCTTTGCACATTTCTGAAATGTCCTCAACACATTTTTTTCTTTTTTAAAAATGTGTTTACTTGTTAGTTTGTCTATTCAGTGTGTGTGTGTGTGTGTGTGTGTGTGTGTGTGTGTATCCACAGGGGCCAGAAGATGGTATCCAGCCCCCTGGAAGTAGAGTTACAAATGGTTGTAGGTGCTGAAAGTTGAACCTACATCCTCTAGAAGAGTAGCAAATGTTCTTAACCATTGAGCCCTGTCTCTGGCCCCCTCAGAACTTCTTATTTAATTCGTGTGGATTCCTTTCTCAGTGCCAATCACTTTAACAGATTTTGTCCTTGGAGGATGCTAACTTTTCAAGTATTCCAGCTCTCCTCCCCCTTCTCCTGACTATCACTGCAAATCTGGCTAAATGTAGCCACTAACACCATGCTTTGCTTCCTTGAATTGTTCTTCACCAAAAAATACTAGCCAATCAGCTATAAGCTCACCACCCCACAAAGCAGCAGGGCAAGGAAAAAGGGCATTAAAATTCTTGACATTAGTGTGAACGTATAAGCTATTCTGCAGTTCCCAAGGATGGATCAGGAGGCCTGTTTGCATCTGAAGTCTCATTGGCATTGCTTGGTTGCCCACTTTCCATCATCAGCAGTCCTCTAGACTTACCTCCTGAAGATGCTGGGATCACAGGCATACAACACCATGCTCAGGGCAGAGAAGAGTGTTAGGAATTACACACTAAAACCTAATCCCTGCTTATATCACAATATTTAAAACTAAGCTTGCATCAGCTGCAATATTTGGCCATATGGCTCTCTTGTCGATTCTTATTTGTACATGGCTCAAGGAGAAGGCATTGAGTGTTCCTATCTTAAGATCTTCCCCTTCTTTTGCATAATCCTTCAGGGGCTAAGACTTGCCTTGCAAAAGAATGTTTGCTTCCAGCCTATGCTTTCGCAGTTATGTGTACCCCAGAGCCTCCCTAGAGTGCATGAGTCCCAACCATGACCCCTCAGCTCTTTTCAGCCTTGAATAAGGCATGTCTCCAGGCAGAATGTGAGTGAAGTGTGAGTGAGCCTTTGAGACATTGTGAGATGGGAAGCTGTAATAATGCTCTCACAATACATGGGACTACAGAATTGAATTGGATGGATAGCAGATACAAGGTGGATCCTCAGACACATGCAAAGTCAGAGAATGTCTCAATGTCCAGTTCCTCCCTTCTAAAAGTGGGGAAACACAGCTCTCTACATGAGGTCCTTCTGTAAAATTCATTGATATGACAAAGGCTACTCAGCACAGGGTTATCCCCTGTAAGCCACCTAGTAGGTACATATTATACTGATTTTAAAACTTGGGTCATCAAAGAAGTTCCCAGACTGCTAGTTGGTACCACTTGGGGCATCTTCTCTCTCCTGAGATTGCTTTCCCACAGTTTGGAATCCAGGTGTTTCATCCCCCTTGGGTACCACCCAGCCACTGTCATCTTCCTGTGGCGTCTAGTTACCTCTTCAGTGCCTGGCTTGGATGGATATAATTCAGAATCTATTTAAGGTGTTGGGAAACATGTTGAACCTTCTAACAGGCATGACTACCTTTCCTGCCTCAGAGGCCTGTGGTTCATGGAACTCTGGGATAGCTCCTGTTCTTCTATCCCACCTCTGACAGTCCGCTCTGCATTTGGCTGGTTGGTTGATTGACCAGTTGAGCAGTTGGTAACTTGGTAACTAGCTAGTCAGTTAGATAGCTGGCTGGTTTGCTAGTCTTTTGAGGAAGGGTCTTAACTGAGGCTCAAACTGGCTACCTAGCCAAGGATGACTAACTGCTAATCCTCTTGCCCCTGTTCCTCAAGGATTACAGCCAAATGACACTCACTGAGCTATTTTTAAAGGGGATAATAAACACCATCATTTAAAAATTAATCTTAGCATTGGGCTGAATAGGTAGCTCACTGAGTCAAGGTGCTATTCACTGAGCCTGATGATTTTAAAGAGGTGACTCTTTCAAGTTGTCCTATAATGTCCACATGCACATTGCAACATGATTGTATCTACACACACACACACACACACACACACACACACACATGCACAACTTAAGATGTATTAATCTAAGCAAACAGCCCACTAAATAGGTCAATTTGAATTATTAACCATATAGAAATGCACTATTTTCTGGGATTTTAGATGACTGCTTAGAATCTTGTTAAAATTCGTGATGACAATAGGGGTGAGATGTAATTCTCTTTATAACAAGGAATCCGATACATGAGCAGAATTAAAAGACCAAGGGAAAGGGCAACAATACTGTTGCAGAGGGCATGGGATGGAGAAGGACTCTGGCTCATCATCCCTACTGTGCTAGGTGCTGGGGCTGTCAACAATGACCTTTAGCAGTATTCTGTGACCTCTGAGGGTGACACGGCAGACACAGTCATATTAAAATGAGCGTGTGAAGCAAACAATGGCCTCACACGCTGGCATGCTGATCATTCCCCTTTGAGAAGCATCATGATTTTTAAGCTTAGCATGTTGCTGATCGGCCCCTTCACCCTTTTGGGGGGGGAAGGCAAATGTTATTAATATATATATCAATAATAAAAAAATTATAATTATTGTAAAATTTGATTATTTAAATCTTAATTCAGTGTTCCTTCTTGCTCTTTTTGTGGGGAGGTATTTGACAGGCACTGATGAGGGACCACAAATAGTACTGAACATACTCAGTATTTGGTTAACTGAGACAATCTCTCAGGACAGGTAGCACATACAGGATAGACAAGGAGACAGTTAATACCCACGGCAAGATGGAGCAGAGAAGAAGTGTACCAGACCTCTCATTCAGTATGAAATTTAAGACATTAAAGTTATATATTTGGAGCCTGGGGAGATGGTTCAATCAATGAAGTATGTACTTTGCAAGCCCAAGGATCTGTGTTCAATCCCCAGAGCTCATGTACAGATGCATGTTTATAGTCCTAGTACCGGGTATATGGATAGTCCCTAGGGCTCACTGGGATGACTGACTATTTGTTATTAATATAGTTACTTTATATAAGTAGGTTGCTATTACTACTTACTATTATTTTTAGTTAAACTTTTTTCTTTTTGCTTGACATTTTTATACAATCATATATTCCCATTTCTCCTCTAGTCTTACCATATCTTCCCAAGCACACCCCCCCTTCCCAACTGCACTCCTATTTTTATAACTCACTAAGTCCAGATAGTGCTGCCCATGTGTGCATGGGTATGAGGCCAGCCACTGGCATATGGAAACCTACCAGTGTTCACATCCTCAGTGAAGAATAATTGTTGCTGCCCCAGAAAATATCTACTGCCAACAGCTCCTCTATACAAGGTAGGAGATCACTTGCATCGCCTATGCCAGGATTTGAATTGCCTCGACCTTGGTGGGAAGAAACTAAGAGTCCGAAGATGGTGTGCCTTTGGGATGTGATGTGGCTGCTGCAGCATGATTGAAATGGAAACTTCTGGCTTCTTTGGAGACTCAGTTGTGTCATATATGATGTTTTTCTGGAAACTGTCTCATGAGAGGATTTTTTTTTTGCTGAAGCGGACATGTGGGAGGATGTTTTGTTGAGAACAGACATGTGGTGTTTTTCTGGAAGCAGCTTGGAACAAAGACAGGTGATGTTTTGTTAGAGTGATTGCTTGAGAGAACAAGCAATGTTTGGAAAGGGTATAAATATAACCCAACAGACAGTGGATAATGTTGTATGGTATTGGTTTGCCTTGTCACTCTATGCTGGTCATTGCTGGACTTTGCTGACACTGGTCTTTGCTGAGTTGCCTTGCCACTTTTTTGGTGGTCATCATTTGTTGTGACTTCACAGAGAGAAATGGACCAAAGAACTTCTGGTGGTGTTCTGGCAGCTTTTTGACACTTCCAAGGATGTGGGCCAATTGGCAGAGCCTTGTGGTTTCTTCTGGATCAAACTTCCCTTGCTGATTCATATATGGTGTTTGCAAGTGGACCAAGCTACCTGCACTGATTTGTGTGAGCCAAACTGCTGACATTCTGACGATGCAGATTAGATTCACTCCAAAGAACTATTTCTAAACAGGTCCACACCCTCCTTTGCCCTCTGAACCTTTCCTTTCCATTATCTCTGGTGGGTGGAGGGCTAGAAGGGAGGTTAAAGCATTTAAGCCCACTTATTAAAGTAGGTTTCAAAAAGTAAAAACCTACACAGGATCACACAGCAGCTGTGGGTACCTGTACAAGATCCACACAAGGTAATTAGATAATGGCATTTAGACAGATGTACACAAGGCAAATACCTTTTCCTGCCTGTGTAGGTTTTGAGACAGAGGCTCATTGTGCTATCTAGGTCAGCTAAGGAGCCCAAACTAGCTTTGAATTTACAGTCCCCTACCTTAGCTTCTGGAGTGCTGAGTTCACAGATGTGCGCCTCTGTGCCAAGATTTGTGATATACTTGGTTGAGTAATGTTTGTAAAAGTTATGCAAGGTTAATCAATCTTCAGTTACTTATTTTAAAATCATTGCTATTGTGTGTTTGCCCATGACGCGCGCGCGCGCGTGTGTGTGTGTGTGTGTGTGTGTGTGTGTGGAGGGGGGGGGTTCAATCTTCTGCCCCAGGCACACGAAGCTGCTGGGTCATCTCTTCAACCTTCTATTCTTATTTTGTGTGAGAGCAGGCAAAGCTTTGCGTTATTTGAAAAGTTGTTTTTATTACAAATCCTATGTTTGTTTCTTTTTTCCCCTTCTTCTTCTTATGGATGATCAGAGTAAAGAATCCAACTGATCTACCTTTCATTGACAATCCACCTTTAGCTGTTCTTCACTGATACTGGTACTGGTATGTGAGGGGTGACGTGGTGGTGTCAGACGTCTGGGGAGGACGTTTGGCTCGTCTCTTCTCCTGTCCCCAGTGGTCTAGGGAGTCTCTGGGGAGCAACAATGCCATATTCACTCCAGTCCTTTAAGATCTCAGATTATATACAGACCAACCAGACCAAGGAATCTGTTGTCACAAAAATGCTATTCCTAAAAGCTCCCCCATCAAGAGGCCAGGGCAAGAGCTCAGTAGATGGAGTGCCCTCTAACGCACCTGCCTTTGGGTTTGATCTTCAGCATCCATAGCCCTGGTGTGATGTCTCACACTGTAATCACAACCGTCAGAAGATGGAAGCAGGAGTATCAGAAATCCAAGCTCTTCTTCAGCTACATAGCAAGTTGAAAACCAAATGGGCTACATAAGACCATGCCATGCCTCAAAAACCTTTGTTCTCTTGCTAGAAGTGCACTATATGATCTCCTTTTTATTTTGACATAAATGATAATAATATGCTTTTATGTTGGCATAGTTAATTGACCCCTTTATTTAGCCACATTGAGACTGTATCCAATCATCTTTTGCTCTTACAATTATATTTATGTGTATATGTGTATATGTGCATATATAATATCTGTATATGATTATACCCCATCATTCTTGTGATGCTTCCTTAAGATTTTTTGAGAAAGTAGAACTGCTCTGACTGATAGTGTCTTCAGATTTAATCTTGTGTGTGTGTTGTGTATACATATGTATGGGTGTATATGTATGCAAAGGTATATAAATACTTCCCCATTGCTTTCCCACCTTATATATTGAGTCCATGTCTCACTTGTGCCCAGAGCTCATTAGCTAGCCAGATTATTCCACTGGACCTTTGTTTCTTTTCACATCTGTTTGTAATTTTGAGATTGCTAGCCACCAACCAGGTCTATTTAACTTTTATATGGGTGCTAAAGATTCAAACTATGGTCCTCATAGTTGAAAAACAACTACTCTCTGGGCCATCTTGTCAACCCTTCATTGAAATTTTCTACTGAGATACTGATTTGTCCCTGGTATCATCTGGAAGGCTGAACTGGCACAGGAATTCACAGGAGGTGCTCACCACTCCAGCCTATCTCAGACTCTACCACTCAATCCAACATTTTGCTAGTTTGGGTAAACATTCTATTCTATTATTTTCTTAAGGCTGTATTTATTTTTATGTGTATGAGTGTTTGGCCTACATGTATGTACATTATGTGTACAATGCCTGCTGGGGCCAGAAGAAGATATTGGATCCCCTGGAAGTATCCTTAGAAATGGTTTGAGCTGCCATGTGGGTGCCAGGAAGCAAACCCAGGGAGGTCCTCTGCAAGAGCAATAAACTCTTCATGGCTACTACGTCTCTCCAGGCCAACTCTTGTATTTCTTCCCATGCTGGATAGATCAAAATTTCCTTTACAGATCTATCCACCATTGGCTAGTTCCTTTTACTCAATAACAGGCATAAATACTCCTGCTTTGCTAGAAAACTAATATATGTCTCCCTCTAAAGTTGGCATAAAATAGCATGGTTTTATGGGGAAATATTTAAACCTATCTTACTGAGGACCATTCCTGGCTTCCATCGACCTTTGTTTTTATAATGATGGCTGTATGTGCCCCTGGGTGAAGGCAAGGTGCTATTAGAAAGCAGAGTGACAGAGAGATGTTGCCACGTTCTTAAACTGTATTTTTTTTTTATCATAAAAGCACTAGAATTAAGCCCATGCCATTTGAAAATTGGCAATCTAGAGAGTATTTACACTTTGCCTTTAAAAAGAATCACAAATGAGTTTTTTTTAATTAAAGATGAAAAGGGTTGTGACCTGACATCTTTTAGATTGTGTGCTTTAAAATATGATTTTAAAAAAATGCTTCCACCAATGTTTCCTTGTCTGACCTATTATATATTTATGAAAAATTTAAGTCAATAGATGTCAGATTAAATAAAATGTAATGGAGTTCTTAGAAATTTATTACTGTCAATATTTCAAATGTCTTTCATAGATTCAAGTTCCTAATCTCTTGTCAATGCAGTAAGTTTCATTAATGACAGAAGAAGGTTACAATATAAATAGAACCCAAAAAACTGCAGAATTCAGACCAGGAGGGGACTTTATAGAGAACACATGGGTATCTGAAGTTTCCTGGTAATGTAATTGTAAAATATTTCATAAAAATTCAAACCTTGATGCTTGCCTGTTTTCCATCTCTTTGGTGTGGCATATTAACAGACTCAGTGCTCCTCTGACTGGCCTGTGTGCCTGCAGGAGGGATTCTCAGAGGAGAACAGCTTTTAGATCTCTTGGTTCAAATGGCCCCAAGTAATGAGCCTTCTTGAAGGAATCTTCTACAAGACCAAGAATGTCTATTCAAAGACACCTAAGTAAAATGCTCTTTTAGCTAGCCAACTGTTTGCTCCATTGACATTTAGCATGTATTATATAGCATATATCTTATTAATATATAATACATTATAACCTGTTGCTGCTTTTTAAAAGGAGATGATGGGGCTCTGAAATTCCTGGAATTGTGTTTTTAATTGTGCCTAAGGATGAGGCAGCAACATCTTCAGGGTCTTCTAGATTACTTATGAAGATAGTTCAGAGTCTAATAAGGAAGGCTTTGGAATTTATTCATTAAAGTACATAGCACAAGGGCTGCAGATATCAACTGCAAAGGGATTGTATTGCAAGCATGAGAACCTGAATTCAATCCTCACACCCACATACCTACAAATCCACACACCAGGAGAGGAGGGAGAGGGAGAGGGAGAGGGAGAGGGAGAGGAGGGG
>NC_034599.1:110267219-110286661 GCF_900095145.1 Mus pahari | reverse complement strand
GGGGAGGGGAGGGGGAGGGGGAGGGGAGAGGGAGGAAGAGAACAGGACATGCTTATAATAAACCTAGCTGGGAAGACAGATGAGCTCGCTGGCTGGCCAGAGCAGAACACTTAGTGAATTCTGGACCATGTGGAGAGTTCATTAAAAGACATCCAAGGTTGTCTGCTGGCTTTTACATGAATGTGCATACATGCACATCTAGGCAGAGGGGGAGAAAGACAGAGGCAGAGATGGAGGCAGAGGCAGAGAGAGAAGGGAAGAAACAGAGAGAGACGAGAGAGGGCAACAGAGCAAACAGTTTTGCAAAGCAATCCCTTTCAGGAATAGAGACCTGTGTTGTTTAAAGAAATGCCTTTTGATGGCTGGCCAAGACTTTGTAAGATCACAGCAGCCCCAGCTTGAAGGTGGGGCAGGGGCTGTTTAGTGGCTGCACTCTGGGCTCTGACAACAGCCTTGCCTTCCTGCTAAGGTAGCATTTAGAGATTTACCTTGTAGTAACATTGCCTTGGAGTGGTGCTCAACACCACTCTCCATGGCCATTAACATTTATGGCACAATTCATTTAGGATTTTATGAGTCCTTCATATTCCCTTTATGAACCCAAACAAGAAATGTCAGTGCTGGGAATGGAAAATGCTATGCACAAAAATCCCCTTGATTTCTTTTTTTATATATATTAATATTCACTAAACTTCTAAAACCCAGGAGAGCAGGGTCTTGACTCTCAAGCACTCTGCACACCTTGGAGGCCACTGAACACCCTCCAATGGACTTTCCTATCCTAGTCTGCTACTGGCCTTCATTGATGTGCTTTGGCAGAATAATTTAGGCACAAAGACTTGATATGCTATGACACATAATGACACCAATGGGGTTGATTTGCTACTTAACGCATCCAAATCCCTTATTAACTTTGGACCTGCAACATACCAGGGAGTTTTCTAAGTCTTGGAATGAATGTCCTCAAGCGAAGCTATTGTTGTACCAAACCACCCGAAGTCCAGAGGCTATCTAAAAATGAAGAGGAGGAGGAGGAAGAAGAAGAGGAGGAAGAGAGGGAGGAGAGGAAAGAAAGAAGGAAGGAAAGAAAAGAAAGAAAGAAAGAAAGAAAGAAAGAAAGAAAGAAAGAAAGAAAGAAAGAAAGAAAGAGAAAGAAAGAAAGGGAAAGGAAAGAAAGAGAGAAAGAAAGGAAGAGGGGAAGAAAGAAAACCTCATTTCTTATTCATGTGAAATCTACTCTGTTTGGAAAGTTCTCTGAATAATGAATAAGGTCCTGGTTTCATTATGTATCCACTCTAAGAACCTGTCCCTCTCATCTGCAAACAGGAGAACAGGGAATAGAGGATGGATGTCCTATCCAGGAAAAGGTCTCTGGGGATCTAGCCTTGGAATAGTGCATATCACAGATAACCACATTGCATTTCTAGAACTCAGCTTGTAGTTATGTTTACTGCAAAAAAAAAAAAAAATGCTGGGAAATGCATTAAAACATGATACAAGTTTCACAAGCACAAAGCTGATTTCTGTCCACGGTGTTCCTATTTCAGACAAGACAGACAGACGGGTTTCCTACTTGTATGAAGGCACTGTTCTGGTATAGCCAGATAGATGTTCAAACAGATGCGTGGATAAGAGTGGTGGTGATGGAAATCCTGAACAGAAACAATGGAAGCAAATGGTCCTTGAATGAGTGACAGTTGGGAGGAAGCTCCAGCAAGGATCATGGGAGGAAGGATTGTAGGGAGAAGAAATTTATCTCTCAAGGGTCAACCATGCAAAGACACAGAGAACTTTCTAGATATAAAACTAATATCAGGCAACACATAGGCTCAGCATGCTCCCAGGGCTGAAAGGAGGCACTGTGAGCTCGAGCTGACAGACCATGTTCAGAAGAGGAATGGATTTGTAGAGGAAGAAGCTCAGGTATTAAGGACAGCTGGAGAACCTTCCTGGTGCTGTCAGTTCTGCACGCAAAGATTTGCACTTAGAATCTTGGATACAGCATCGCACTTGGTCTTTTTCATAAGTCGCAAAACGCATGCTACTGTTCTTCCCTTTAGAGTCCAGAAAATGAAGGCTAAGGAAGTTTTAAGTTCTTCAAGGTCTTATAGATGATGAAGTAGCTGCCTCAACCTCTTCCAGGTTGAGGTGACAGGCATAGAGTAGTGCATCAAACCAAGGCATTTCAAACAGTGTCTTTTCATTTTTAAAGTCTGGAGTGAACATGCTTTACTCTTCCTTTAAGAGATTTGTTGCACATTTCACGTCAATTATGAACTACTGTTGCTCGATAAAGAAGGTTATGAAATGTAATCTAACCCATTTTGGATGTTGTCTTAGTTGCTTTCCTGTGCTGTGAGGAAGTACCCAAGAATGGCAACTTAAGGAGTGGGTTGCTGGGGCTTACAGCACCAGGGTAGTTTATCAGAGTGGAGTCAGGAGGGGTGGGTGGGAGGAGGGGGACCATGATGGCAAGAGCTTGAAGCCCTGGCCACATGGCATCTACAGTGAGGATGCGGAGAGATGAACACTCGCTCCGAATTCAGGCTGCTTTCTCTTTCCCAGTCAGTCTAGGACTCATGCTAGTGACTTCTTGGATGGCTCTTCCCAGTTCAGTTACCCTAATCAAGTAACCCCTCACAAGCATGGCCAGAAACTAACCTAATCTAGACTACTACTCTCGGATGTGTCTGGAGACCTGTCTATTTGGCAATGCTAGATAGACATGGTCAAATTGACAGTCTTATTAACTATCACATATAGAAAATCTCCTTCCAAAAAGTTGAGCATCCTCAGTCTAGATTTAACTAAGGAATATTCACTACAGTTGGTGCACCTTAGTCATTTTTTTAAAAATACTATTTAGCTTTCTGCTTGTTCTCAGTGCCCCTCAAACCATTACCATGCTTATTTTGTTGGCATCTAACTTTTCTAAGTACAGTCAATTGCTTGGTAGCTTATTCAGAATCATAGATGAAGGCATGAAGTCACAACCTGTATGTATTCATTTCGAAGTACCAACCACACGAAGCCCTCATCCAACCAGGGACACTCTAGATGTTACTTCTGAACTCTAGACAGAAAAGTCATTGTGTATGCATTAAGGTGGCAGTCATCTATTGCTTCATTTTTCCATACCAATGGGGAATTCCTAGAGAACCAGGCCCATTAAAAAATGTTGTTACATGAGATGAGCTGTCTATACTGGAAGCTTGTGGTTAAACCTTGAAATTACTCAATGACATGTCTATCTCGGCACAGGAAATCCTTCACTCTGTAAATGTGTGAAAGACTCAGAACATTTAAAAATAATACGTTTTTTTTCCCTTTAAAGATAAAAGGAATATTCTGGAAGGGTTGTTTCCACAAAAACTTAGGCACACATCGAACTCTGTTCTAGTTAGTGTTTCCCTTGCTATGAGAAAGCAGTGGCCAAACATGGGAGAGCAAAGACTTTATTTGGCCTATAGGTTTCAGTCCATCTTAGGGAAAAGCCAGAGCAGGAATTCAAGAGAGAAACAAAAGAGGAGGCCACAGAGGAATGATGCCCACTTGGCTTGTGCCCCATGGCTTGCTGCTTGCTCAGCTTGCTTTCTTACAGCACCCCGAGCACCTGCCAGCGGATGGCACAACTCACAGTAGATTTGGCCCTCCCCCATCAATCATTAATCAATTAAAAGCCTCACAGACTTGTCCACAGGCCAATCTGTTGGAAAGCAAGTCCTTAACTGAAGTTCCCTCCTCCATGACTACTCTAATTTGTGCCAATTTGAAGAAAAAATAAAAAACCAAGAAACACTCCAAGAGTAGGTTTTGTTGCTATTTTTGTTTGGTTGTTTTGTTTTGTTTTGTCTTTTAAGAAAATTAAAGAGTTTTAGAGAAGTAACTTTTACTCACCATGCATCTCCTCAATTTCACCATTTCTGTCATCTTATAAATATGGTGCAATGACCAAATAATGTGGAGCTCAAGGACTTAAATTTGTGTCTCAGTTTTGGTAACTGATTTGTTTGATGATGCTGGGAGAAAAATCATGTGTAAATCTTGGCCTGGTTTTTTATCTCTCTGAAAATTATAACAGATGAAATATTTAATAAATACTTAATGCTTTATTAATGGAAACCTGCTAACATGATTGAAATTGAACTGTTGTAATTGAATCTAGAGCCCATCAATTTTCGCTTAAAGGGAAGTTCCATCTCGCTTGCAGGGCCCTGTCTGTTCTAAGTCCTTCTATCATGCCTGCATTAGCCAAAATCAAGTTGTTTCTTCTTTTGCTTCTTTTAAAGTTCACCATATAACTCTTCTAGGACCAAGGACTTTGTAAGTGAACTATGGACAAATTCATGGATTTATTTTTTTTAAAAAAAAATCTATACCCTTCTGTAAACTATGGACATTTCAGCCCCTTCATTTGTCATTCCTGTCTTTATTCCTGCAGGTTCCTGCATCCCTTCTCCCATGACAAAGCATCCTCCTTGTTTCCACTCAGAGTCAACTGGTGCCCACCTCCAGGAGTGAGAGGTGTTGTTTGACATCCTCTTAATTTTGAGTTATTTATGGTGTCTCTTTCTCTGGCACATCCTTCTTGACTCTGTATTCTTCCACAATGAAGCATTGCTTCAGGTCCAAGGATGTTCATTACACGGTTACGTGGATTTATTTTCTGGAGTAAATGTGATTTAAATGACAAACTACTTGTAATACATTTTCAAAAGTCATTATGTCTTTCTTAGTTCATTCATTATTTTTTCCTTTTGAAAACTATTATGTATCCCTTGATGTTACAGGAAACTGGGCTACAGAGATCAACAAGTCCTCTCCCATTGCAAGACTGGACTTGAATAGTGTACCTATAGATCATTAGAACATGCAATCCTGATATGCAGAAGTCAGGACAGTGTCATGGAATCTTAGAAAATGGAGTTTGCCACCCATGGAGACAGCTGTGATAATAGACACAACAGAAAGGCCTAGTGCTCCTCACATAGGTGAGCAGCTAACAGGACAGAGTTGGAGATGGTGAATTCTTGTCTCGGTTCAGATTTCATTCTTCTAGGATTTCTATGGCGTTCTAAATCTCTGCTACCTGCGAGCCTATGTGTTAGTTGCACAAAGGTCATGTCTCTATCCTTGAGTAGCACATTCACCTTTAGGACTCTGTGAAGAGGTTTCATTTCTTATACTGTGTGGTTGAGAGCTCTACTCTGAAGTGTTGTGTTGACTGGACTGTGAATCACATCTAGATTCATCATAAGATCTGTGGTCAGCTACTGATGTCTTGTATGGTGAGTGAGAGGAAGTAGGGGTATGTAGACAATGTGTGACTCTCCTATTATAGTCTTGAGAATAAAGTAGTAAGTTATCCCAATCCTTATTAAAATAAAAAAAATCGAATTACTGAAATAAAATACACACCTTAAAAATCAGAGTGTCATTTTATGGGTATTTCTCCTCCATAAATATAAAATCTGGATCTCAATGGTTTAACGGTTTTAGCAACTAACTTACTTTCTATATCCAATAAAAAGCCACCCGCTTGGGCTAGAGAGATAGCTTAAGAGATAGGTTAAGAGTGCTGACTGCTTTTCCAGAAGTCCTGAGTTCCGTTCCCAGCAAAGACATGGTAGCTTGGCTCACAACCATCTGTAATGGGATCCGATGCCCTCTTCTGGTGTGTCTAAAGACAAAGGCAGTGTACTCACATACAATAAACAAACAAACGAACAAACAAATCTTTTTTTTTTTAAATCCACCCATTTATGTCTTTTGGGCATTTCCAAGGGTAAACCCATTTTCAGTTGCCTCACACTAGGCTTCAGTGAGCTTTTCCCAGCCTGTTACCCCCTGCAGTGGCCCTGAGATGGTCCCCCTCCACTAGAGGGTATGCACACCATGGTGGGTGTGGACCCTTCTTCCAACCGCTGGTAAGGGCTAGGTGTATGGGATGTTTATTGACTATACACTGAGTGTGGAGGAAAATAGTGACAGTTTGTTTAGGTTGTTTTCTGTCATGGACTGCTCAGAAGGTTGACATTTGAGGGCCATAAACAAGATGTAAAAGAATGTTGGATATCCACCCAGCGCTGACAATTCACAGGGGAGGAAAGCTTTTAGAAGTGATGTTTTTTTCTGAAGTGAAACTTAATGACTCCTACCTAAGCCTCCATAAAGAGTTGACTTTTCATTTACACAATGGAAATGAGTGTTAACGTATTCGTAAAGGCTACTGGAGAAATATAAAGTCAGTCCAATGGATTGAAGTCTTCAATGCCAAGAATGAGCATGCCTACCGACTTCTCTCAGCATGTAATGGCGCTTTCTGAATATAACGCAGACTGTAGGTATAGGATTAATTTATGCAGGTTCTTACTGCATAGCCCATTGTAATTCCTATAATACATTTAGCCCTGTTGACTAAAATCTCTGAAAACTGATAATCTTCTATTGTGCCTCCATCTTCCCTCCTCCCTTTCAGCCTCCTTACACAGGGCAGGCTACCCCCATTGTTGGGTCTAACTTCGTGGAAAGTGTCATCATTTATTAAATTGTTTAGAGAAATAATTCAGTTGCAGGAAGTACTTTCTCGTAGCTGTGCCCACGATCTTTAAAGCAGAGATTTCTTTCTTCCTTCAGCAGGGCGGCCGGCTCCATTTCAGCCAACGCCGTAGACTGGAGTATTGGCTGGAAAAATAAATAATAAATAAATAAATAAATAAATAAATAAACCTCCTGTGAATGTGGAAACTTCCATTCAGGTGCTCTGAATATGGAAGTCAATGCCTTGGTCTCCAAACTTCAGAAAACGTATTTTGAACGTCTCTGGAAGTCTTCCTTCACGTTTTCTTCCTTCAGCACGTACAGTATTCCGTGAGGGCACAGCTGTTGACCTTTTAAGCAGCTGTCCGTGGGCCACCTGCCTTAGAACACAAGGCAGTTCCACATACCTGGGTGGGAACACCTTTGAACAGGTTCGAGGTGGGTCTGCTTCATTCTCAAGTGTGGCAGAGGAATGAGCACTTTCGTAATGAGTGGGTCTCAGGTAGCCAAGCCTACATCCAGGGCTCTGGGGCAATGGCTGAAGCAGTAAGCACTCTCTATGCAAACTGGAGGACCTGAGTCAGATCATCTGCTTCCACATAAGAAGAACGGCCAGGTGCAATAACTGGTCTGTGACTCTAATGGTGGTGGAGAGGTGAGGCAGTAGAAAGAGGGGGACCCCTGGTACTCGCTGCCCAGCAAGCATGACCGAGTCAGTGAGTTCTAGAGTGAGTAAGAGAGTCTGTCTCAAGAACAAGGTGGAGAGCAGTAGAGGATGGCTCACCCAGTGTAGACTTCTGGGCACTCTCACATTTGTGTGCATGCACGCGTGTACACACACACACACACACACACACACACACACACACACACACATGCGCACGCATTTGTGCACAAATACACATAGTAAATAAAAATAAGAGAAACATCGCATGCACATACATTATCAACCCCTTTGATATGTTATTTCCTTAGTTAACATAGGCCAGGACTTTGGGAATCTTTAAGCAATACCAACTAATACACAAAGAGGTGACCTTAAAGGCAAGTAGAGAGAAAGGACTAACAAAAATGCCGTGCATCTGTTCACTTCTTTCAGAATTTAAATTCTGAATTATTACAGAGAGAGATACAGGGTGTCCAGAGGGCCCCTCATCTCCTGATCAGAGCTCTATATGTGAGGGATGTAGTAGATGGTGCATAGACTATACATCTCTAAGACTAAATTTCCTAGCATATTTTTTATCACCATAACAAATGTTCTGAGACTGAACATAACAAATGTTCCCATGATTAAGTAGGATGGAGATCTTCCCCTCCCCCAGAGGAAACAGCCTCCTTCCCGTGGGCCTTGATCTAAGCTTGGGGTGGGCTTGTTTCATGAGTTTGCTTAGCTGGCTTCGCCCTTGTTTGAGGCTGGAAACAGGCTTTCTCTCTCAGCTTTCGTGGGATTCCTCCACTTTGATGGCTGGAGAGTAGGTGTTAGGTGTTCTTGAAAAATCACATCTACGGGGAACTATTGGGGGCCTCTAAAATGTTATTTTTATTTGTGCATATTTCTAAAATAAATATGTTTTGGTAGTAACTATGGTTAGTACACATAACAATTTATGCTCTGATAAGAAGAGTTCCCAAAGGGAGAATTCCCTTTTATAAGAAAGCCAAGAAAATTTAAGAACTACAAAGAAAAAAAAGAAAAGAAAAAAGAGAAAGAAAAAAGGAAAATGCATAATAATCGTTAATATTCAAACCAAGACTCAGCATGCGATGTACTGTTTATTTCACATATTTGTTTAATGTCAGTGGGAGATTTGAGGTACATTATTTTATCTACTTATCACATTCCCGGAGAGATAATAAAATTAATCAGAACAAGTAGGCTATAATCTGAGGATCTTCGGCAGTTTAGTGAGATTTAAATAATATCTCTATTTTATCTAAGCCATTCATGTTTGCTAAATGTGTTTCTAGGTCAGTATCATCTTGCCTGCATAAGTGCTTGGTATTTTCTAGGCCATTTGAAGTCATTAGTTCATCATTATGAAGATAATACCGTGAAGTATGCAGTGTCATGTTGTCTAATGGGAGGAGAGTGGACCGGGAGCCTCAAGGATTTGGCTTACATCACCCTGGACTGGGAAGAAAGGAGTTAAGGAAATGCTGGGTTTCATTCATTTTGGCTTTTTTCATTGTTGAAAAGAAAAGGCTTCTGCCTTTAGAAGCCTGCCATTTGAATAGATCTCATTCTTATACAGGACATTGCCAAACTGGAACAGTCCTTGGACATATTGTGTCTGGGATGAACCTATGGTAGCATTATTGGTAACAGCTAAAGGTTTGTGTGTGGGGGGGTGTGACATGTTCACATGTGAGGGTGCACCTCTGTGTGCTGGTGCACACATACATATGTGTGCATGTGTGTGGATGCCAGAGAACAGCCCTATGTCTAATTTCTAAGGCACCTTCCATACACATTGGCCTGGAACTTTCCAAGCAGGCTAAGCTGGCTGGCCAGTGAGTCCCAGGGATCCATCTGTCTCTTCCTCCCCAGAGCTGGGATTATAAACCTATCTTCAATCACAGCATTTTTAATGTAGGGTCTGCAAATTGAATTCTGGTCCTCAGGCTCACAGGGCAAGCACTTTACATAAACAAAATTCTCTAAACATGAATTCATTTAAGTGAGAAGATTGCTATATCAGTAGTTTGGAGGTCAAAAGGTCAGAGTTGAAAGATACAAGATGACTCTGTATCCTGAAACCATAGTTTAAACCCAAACAATTTGCCCTGTTCGTTCTCTCTCTCTCTCTCTCTCTCTCTCTCTCTCTCTCTCTCTCTCTCTCTCTGTTTTCCAACACACTGTGTGATAAGAAGAATTCATCTAAGTAGGGGAGAAGCAAAAGAAAGCCCATCATTAATCAGGGTATTATAAAAGCCCTGTCCTAATGCTTCAAATGACTGTTGAACAAATATAATTAAGCTCTAAGAGTAACTCATCAGATTTAGATCATTATATGTTATACATTATAATTTAATCCTTTGGGGTTTGAGTATTACTCTAAGAACAGTGCTACTTAAAAAAAATGTGGTGTTTCACAAATCAAATGATTAGTAGTTCTAATTTGGTAATGATATGTCTCCTAGAGTAAGCTAAGCAAGCAGAGTGTGCCTGCCTTTTGTGTGTGGCTCCTGGCCAAGAGCGCATCTCTCTGGTGCCCTGATGCTCTTGGAAGCCGCTGTCTACAAGCTGAGCTCACTATGGTCACTGGCTCTCATACTTTTGTTTCTAGTCCTGCCCTTCCAGCCCCTAGGGCCCACCTGACACTGCTTCAGTTTTGTGCATATACCTGTATTTGTGTGTATGTGTGTGTTTGTGGCATGTGTACACACCCGTGTGCATGAGTGCCCATGCAGATGTGAGGGCGTGTATGTAGAGGTCCCGGGATTTTGTTATGTGTCTTCTTGGTTGCCTTCCCAACTTATAAACTGGGGCAGACTCTCAGAGCTAATGGATCAGGTCCTCTGGCTAGCCAGCTTGCTCTGGGCATTCTTCTGCCTCTGTTCCCCCACTGCTTGTACTAAAGCTGCACTTCTGTACCTGTCGTACATCTCCACGAGTACTCAGGATTTAAACTCAGTTCCTATGTGTACATGGCAAGCCCTACCCACTGAACCAGACCCTTTCCCGCTTTCCATGGGATTTTGTATCTGCTCACTGTCACTGGCATGCCCTGAAAATCTTTAGAAATTTCAGATGCAGCTGGCATACCTGGACAGGGTCTATGGAGTCAATAAGAATTTTAAAGCCAAGTTTAGAAGTGCTGTAATTCAGTGGCGGCAGTGACTCGGGTCTCATAAATGAAAAGCTGTTCTGCAGATTAAAACTAAATCAATATATGCTAAGCGACTGGGTGTCTGCATTCTTCAAGCAGCTTGGTTGACTTCCCTTGTCTTCTGGTTCTGCCTAAATCTTCCAAGCAAATACTATGTAGACACCTAGTTCTCTTTCTCTACCACCTTAAAATCTGGGATTTGTGAGAACTCTTCATTTTCTTAAGGAGCAAACGAGCTTTGTAAAGAAACGCCATCCATCAACAGGAGGTAAAGAGATTCCCCCTGCCCCCACACTCCACTAGAGCTTTCTTTCTCCACTGTAAGTTACATACATTGTCCTTCCCTGGTTCTGTTGAGTCTTTCTTCTATTACTGGACCACAGTTAAAGTCCCCCTCATTTTAAGATCAAAAAGCCCAAATGGAAAAATGATAATATTACAAAATGAAACTAAGGGTGGGAATGTGTATCACACACACACACACACACACACACACACACACACACACACACACACACGATGATGATTTAATTAATGGTTCACAGTGGTTGTGTTTGGAGTTGGCAGGGCAAGACCATGTACAAAAGGAAGTTCAACATTGTCTGCTAAATAACTCACTGGGTGGAAATTTCCTTTTCTGCCTCCAATCTTCTCGCTTGGGAAGACTCCTATGACACATGTCTGAATCTCTAGGTGAATCCACACATCACTGTGTGTCACTGTGTGTGTGTCACGGTGCCAAACATGTCAATTCATTTGCCAAGTTCTCACCCCTCTCCAAACACCTAGTTTTGGCGAAAGGCGGCTCTCCTCACCACGTGGACATCCTTTGCATATTTGCCATGAATCGCCCCTCCCTCATGAATGACATGCTCCTGGAACTTTTAAAAGCAATGTTACCATAGATTTTTTTAAACAAAAAATTGTGGCAAAATGATGGATTTCTGCAAAATGCTTACCTCATAGGCAGAGAACCCGAGTTCAGGTCCTGAGCACCAGTATAGAAAACAAGACACTGACACACATCCTGTGAGAGAACCCAATTCAAAAATCAATCGGTCAATCAATCAATCAAGTATGGGGTGATTTAAAAAAGTGATTAAGACCTAGATGTTAACCTCTGGCCTCCACATTCACACTCATACCCACACAAACACACACACGCACAACACTCACACACACACACATACACACACACACACATACACAAGTACACACTAAGGAACATGTATGTACTTCTTATTTTTGAGATTATAATATATACTTATCTTTCTCCCTTCCTCTTCCTCACTCCAAACCCTCCTACATGCTTCTCCTTGTTCTATTTCAAATCATAGCTTCATTTTTCATTAATTGTTATCTCTCTCTCTCTCTCTCTCTCTCTCTCTCTCTCTCTCTCTCTCCCCTAAATATAACCTGCTTAGTCTGTACAATGTCACTGTAATGTCACTTCTATGTATGTTTCCAAGGCTGACCATTTGGGATCAATGTGCTCTCCCCAGGGAAAAGCCCAGCCTACCTCAGTTGTCTGCAGCTCTTTGTCTAGAGTTGAGGCCTCCAGGACGCATCCCTGCCCTCTTCAGTGCGTCTACTCTTCTTGTTGAGCTCCTGTGCAGATAGTTGTGTCAGTGAGGCTTTCTGGATGCAGCATCTTATATTTCTAGGAGATGCGATCCCACAGCAAACACCTTGATCCTTTAGCTTCTACAATCTTTCTTCCATCTTCTCACCAGAATTTGTATGCACTTTACACATACCACTTTAAAATAAAAGGAGGAAAGAAAACTCGGCCTCTTCATCATGCACTCAAAAATGTTGGCTCATGCTAGGCAAGCAATGTTGCCTTGGCATCCCACACCTCTGAAAGGAGGGTGGGTAATAACTACTGCTCAGTTTGCTGTTCTGTTCCCTCTTCCCACCATCATCTCCACTACCACCACCACCCACAGCATCAAAGGAATGTCTTCCCTAACTCTTCTGTGCTGTACCCTAACCACCTTTCCAAATTGTTGCCAGGAGAGCCTACGGAGGCCCAGGTATACTCACCAGAAAGTGCCCCCGGCACAGCCTGTCTTCCCTCAAGCACAGACTGTCACTATGACCACTTAGAATGACATTTTCAGGACACAGAAGGAGCTTTTGATATGATATAGAAGGAGGCTGGATGCCAACATTGCTTTGGACCACTCCTCAGTGAGAACTGTTAGGAATGCTTACAATGCTAAGTGAACACCCAGGCTGGGTCCTCTGGAAGCTTGCAAAAGCAGATCACTCACCACGTCTAGCAACAAACTCGTGTGAGACGTGACTAGAACCCCATTTGACTGAAAGTGAATAGAAGTCAAGACATTCAGCCAAGGCTTCACCGCTCACAGAGCCTGGCCTATGCCATGTCACTCTTAGTCACTAACCTCATTGCTAAGACAAAAATGCATGGCAAAAACGACCCAAGGAAGAAAGGGTTTATTTTGGTTCACAGTTGAACTCTACACAGTCCTTCATGGTAGGAAGCATGGTGGCAGGAGCAGTGGGTGGCTAGTCACAGAACATCCATCCTCAGAGAGGAGAAAGATGGTTGCTGGTTCTCGGCTTGCCTTATCTCATCCCACGGGACAATTCCACCCCATGCACGTTTACGGCGAGTCATCTTGCCTTCTCTGCAGACATGCTCAGATACCATCTCCAGAAGACCCTAGATCGCATCCAGTAGCAAGATGAACCATTGTATGCTGCACAGGAACAAGAAAGGTGCAAGAGACTAGAAATAAAAGTGACTTATGTGAATTATGAACATGTCCCATCGCCTCTAAAAGGAAAGAGCCATCTAGAAGTTGATGCTTCACATCTCACATTATTGATGAGAACTTAACCATACCCTTAGACTTCCTTACCAAGAGCAACTAGTCAATCAAGACTTCATCTTGTGATCCTGGCCAGCTGAGTTTCCAATACTGTATGAAAAGCAGGTGGATAAATCAAAGCTGCCAACCACTCTTTATGAAATGTAGGATCCACCCACCCCCCACTATTATCAATTCTCAGAAGTCATGCCTCCTCCAGCTAGCCTTTCTGTCAGCCCAGAGTCACAAAGACCTGTGAGTGATCTGGAACAATACTTCTAGTAGCCCCAGTGTCCTGCTGTGAGTCACACCCTCGCCTATGTTTTAATCACCAGACAGACTCTTCATAAGCATTTCCCAGGAAGCTATATGCATAACTGGGTTGAGAGGAGAAAGTGCAGACACAAATTCCTTCAGACCTATCCCAAGATCCCTCACTAACAGCCAGTTTCCATGGAGTAGATACCCAGTCTTCTGTAGGACGGGCTGGGTCATGTTATGAGCAGTTTAGAATACACTGCCAGTGTCTATCCACAAGTGACTAGTGTTGACCTGATTAATAAAACAGTAGTTACCTCCAATATCTGAGAACCCTTTGCTGTATAGCCAGAGATGTGCAATAAGACTGTCTTATGGAATGTTCTAGCGAATCTGTGAGACATCATGTTCCCCACAGATGCCCAGCTGTATAGCCAGAGGGCTGCCTTCTGGACCTAGGGTAGCATTGGATTTTTGTTGTTGTTGTGTTGTTGGGGTGGTGGTTTTGGTTTTGGTTTTGGGTTTGTTTTGTTTTGTTTTTTTCTTCAAGACAGGGTTTCTCTGTGTAGCCCTGGCTGTTCTGGAACTCACTCTGTAGATGAGGCTGCAGAACTTAGAAATCCGCCTGCCTCTGCTTCCCAAGTGCTGACATTAAAGGTGTGTGCCACCACTGCCCAACGATAGCATTATGTTTTTATTCTGATTCTCACTTCATGTCAGAACCCTTAAAGTGACTCCTGAAGTCAGTGCTAGCAGCATCTTAAAAATGGTGACCAAAGGCACAACACTAGAGCAATGCTTCCTTCTCTATTCCTGGAAATGCAGATTATCACACTATGACTTTTATTCTGGTAGAAGTATTTCTATTTACTTCAGACCAGTGGCTTCCAGGGGTTTCCCAGAGGCAGGGCAACTGAGTCTCTATGATCTTTCCCATCCTGTGGCACTCAGTGTGTGTCGGTAGTGGATCTCAGCCTCATGTCACTCCCGTGTTATCAGATGTCATCAGTATGAGTCTACTAGTGTGATGACTGACAGAATGATATGTGGAATGCATAGAAGCTCGGCATGGGAGGTCCAGACTATGGTTTGGAGAAGGAGCCGCCAGCCCCAGAAGGACAAGAGAGGCATTCCTGTGTTCATGATGATTAAAAGTCAAGTTATCCTTTGTAATGAGAGCAGCAACAGCACAGGGCTATATAAACTCACCCAGAAAGAGGGTATTGAAAAACCCAAGAGGATGCTGAAGAGACACGGGGTCCCTTGACCCTTCCAGCATCTGAGAAATGCTTAGGTAGCTGGGCAGACACCCAGGAAGGCACGTCAAGCAGGTAAAGGAACCATTCTAAAGAGGAAGCGTTGATAGATGTTCAAAAGCTTGACTGACAGTCTGAGTTAAATAACAATTAAGCATTAAGTGTAGGGATTCAGGAGGCGGCAGGTAAGAGCTGCTTGGGAGGGAGAGCTTGAGTGGGGAGCAGGGCACGAGGCTGCAGAGGCTGGCCAGAATGGATTCGAGAGAGATTGAAAGACTGTCATTGAGGACAGCACCTAGAAGGAGGTCTTTCAATGGGTTTATTGTAAAGAAAATGAAGGAAGTCACAGCAAACTGTAGGGGAGTTAACACACCCGCAGGTTCCTAGAAATGATCTAAGAGGAAAAGGGGAACTATGCTTGATTTAAGAGTGAGGAGCCTGATGTGCTACTGAACTTTGGAGGAAGGATGGTGAGTTCAAGGCCAGCCTTGGTTGCATAACAAATCTTATGCAAACCTTGGCTACTCTACCAGTTGCAGGTCAACCAGGGTACATAGTGCGTTCCAGGCTAGCTTTGGCTATATGATAAGGGGCTGTCTCCAAAAGGGTAGTTGGGGTAAGCAGATGGCTCGGTGAGTCAAGTGCTTCCCACTTAAGCATGATGGTCTGAGTTTGAATCCATCTATAACCCTAGTGAGAGAGACAGAGACAAGCCCAACCTTGGAGCCTGCTGACCACCAGGCTAGCCAGTGAGTGCCAAGCTCAGTTAGAGACCCTGTCTCTAAAGATGAAAGATCAATTGAAGAAGACACCGATGGTCAACCTCTAGCTTCCACTTATGCATGTGCACACATACACACTTATGTGCGCAAGCCACACACACACACACACACACACACAAACACACATACTCTCTCTCATGCACGTGCACTCACACGCTAATATACTCACACACACACACGTTCTCTCACACACATGTGCACATACCCTCACACTCACATGTGCACACACACAATTAGCTCAAAAAAGAGGAGAGGGAAACTACATAGGTAAAGACAGGTAGCAGGGAAGAATCTTAAGTGGGTTCTGCCATTAGAATCCGCATTTGTTCAAAGCTTGCTGCATCCATGGTCAGCTGCAGTTAGGGAATATAAAGGGGAAGGGGACAACTGAAACTTAACAGATAAACTGACTCTGAGATTATACACGAGCATGCACAGGTACACATGTGTGCGCACACACACACACACACATATAAACCTCGGCATTAGCACAGCTACATCATTACGGAAGTATGAAACCTTGAAGGCCAAGACGAGCAGCTCATAAATATTCATGAGGACCTCACATTCCTGTACTTGCCAGGCTGTTCTCAAATATCACCGTAATATCACAGAACCATGAATTTTGCTATTTGGCTGTAAATTATCTGAAGATCCAGAGAAGCCTCTGTGCAGTTTTATAATAAAAATGTACACTTCAGGATTTACCAAAACAAGGGCAGTCTCATTTACAAAACATGGGTGCCCTTGATAGCTTGTGGGGACACCTGCCCTGCCGAGGGAGGGGAGGGCCGGTTTCTAGAGTTTACTGTCAAGCTCTTTTTAAAAACCTTGGATTCGCTGATCCCATGTGCCTGACTGTCACCAGGAGCAAAATTCAGCTTTCTTTGTTCTTCCTAGAGATCGCCGGCAGTAGATACGTTAGGTGTATGGGCCAGGCCGCTACAACTCCCTCTTTGCACTGGAGAATGGCCATGGAGAACATGTGACTGAAGGAGTGTGTGCCACTCAAACTTCGTGACAGAAACAGGTGGCGACCCAGACCTGATGACTCTGGTATTCCACATTGTAGATCTGAAAAATAAAAACATATTTATCATGTATCCTACAAGCGAGCCTCCCCAGTATTCAGTGGAGGAAATGACACGACCCAGGTTTTTTCTTTTCTTTTTTTTTTCTTTCAAGTTCTTTCTTTTTTCTTTTTCTTTTTCTTTCTTTTTTTTTCATGCTGTGTTTAAGAACTAAAAGAAACTTAGGCATGAAGCCTCTTTAATTCCCCCCTCCCCTCCACTTTCTCTCTTGTCCTGTCCCTTCTTTTCCTTCTCTTTGTAGTTCACAGGCTCTCATATAGCCCAGGCTGCCTTCAAACTCACTATGTAGTCAAGGTTACCTTGAACTCCTCCTGGTCCCCTTCCCTCAGCCTCCCAGGTGCTGGGGTTATAGATACACACCTTCCTTCAGCCACTTATACATCTTTAAACTGCTCAGCTCATCAGCATACGTGAGGAGCTAGGACCCTTGTTCTTAGAGAAATCTCACTTTGAAGTCAAAGAGGACATATGTGCTTTTGTCTGTGTGTTGGCAGGGGGCATAAATTTTAAGGAATCAATAAAGAGAGTTACTCTAAAATGCTTTCTTTAATTGAACCTGGTCAATAAATGCTTTCTCACAGTATAAAAATTATATTCTGGGGGTAGCAGGAGTGTTCGGTGAGTAAAGGCATTGGCTGCCAGGTTGGAAAACCCAAGTTCTCTTTCTGGAAGCCACAAAGGGGCAGAGAGAACTGACAGCTCCAAATGGCACGTCCTGGCACATGTGTATCAACATGCGCAATAACTAAATAAATATATATTTTTTTAATTATAAAATTATCTTCTGGAAAGCTCTTAATTGGTATCCCTAATAGTGCTTCTTGGTCCCTTGAGGAATAAATCTTCAGATGGCCTTGACGGTCTTTTAAGGCCTAACTAATCAATATCAGATCATCTCCTCAGCGAGAACTTGACTGCTGCTACTGCAAGCCCCTTGCTCACTTAAAGGCTGGTGGGAAACAAAGGTACTCAGTTCCTGTTAGTTATTCTCATGGGCATCCATTCCTCCTCTGCTCCCCCTTTGGAACATCTCCCTTTTCCTAGTGTAAGATAAGTGTGTGTGTGTGTGTGTGTGTGTGTGTGTGTGTGTTTCTGGTACAAATTATCCCATCTCCCCCCCCACACACACACACAATGTGAGTCTGTCACCCAGAGAACCCTATACTGCAGACATGGGCAGCCCAAACAAACTCTAGTTCTAGATTGAACTGGAAATGTCAGATGCCTCCTCTTCATGGCTGTAGTCTTGGAGATGAGAAGATGCTTCTCTTCCATGAGGGCTGAGCCTGCCTGGGAATCCAAAAGCCAAGCTGGGTATGAGAAAGAGACCAGCCGGCAGGCTCTGCATTTCAGTCCCGACTTGAAGCTTCAGTCTTTGGAGCCATGAAATCCCTGCTGGCCAATGAGAAATGCCTCTTATTGGCTGTTCACCACTATTCAGGTTAACCACGGCAGTGACGTCAAGACAAGTATCTGTCCGGTTTTGCTGTAACACCACAGTAAATCTCTCGAGACAAGCTTTACAACTCCTACTCACAAAAGAATAAAGCAAAGTTTTCATAATGGATGTTGAATGAAAGAAAGGGAAGGAAAGAAAGAGGAAAAGCAAGGAGAATGAGGATGAAAACTGACGGGACAGCCCCCAGGGTTCCGATTTAGACTTTTCACTCCCCAGAGCCCCCAGGGTTCCCCCTTATTTCTTCCCAGACGGTTGTGCCTGGAGGGAACAAGGTCTTGCTTGCGTCTTTCTACATCTTTCCAGGTTCTAGAACTCAGTAATCAGCCTTCGGCCATCACTCTCTGGCAGAAGAACCTGGCAGGAGCTGGGAGCTTTACCCAAGGGAGGAAAAGCCACACACAGGTGCCGCAGAGGGAGGAAGAGCCACGCCTTCCTGTGCAGTCCACTGATGTCTACTTTGTGGTCATCTAAGTTTGCCTCACACTTCCACATCCCTGTTCATCAGTGAAAGAAGTCAGGATGGGAACCCAAACAGGGCAGGAACCTGGAGGCAGGAAGTAATGCAGACACCATAGAGAGGTGCAGCTTACTGGCTTGCTTCCATGGCTTGTAAGTCCCTTTTCTGATAGAACCCACCCAAGACCTTCAGCCCAGGGATGGCCCCACCCACAGTGGTCTGGGCCCTCCCCCATCAATCACTGATTAGGAAAATGCCCCACAGCCATATCTTTTGGAGGCATTTTTTTTCTCTGTTAAGGTTTCTTCCTTTCAGATAACTCTAGCTAGTGTCAAATTAACATAAAAATACAGCCCTCAACCGACCACACTACCATAGTGCTTTCTTCTTGGAAAACTTGCGTTCCTCCCTGTTTCTGATGCTGATAACCAACCTGGTAGATAAGGGCATGGTTATTACTGCCGTCTTGCTTAGATCTCAGCTGCACCAACTACTGGCTGTGCGGCCTTAGCACACTCATCTTCTACCCTGTGTCTTACTTCATCTGTCGGGCAAATGGTGGAAACTGGTAGCATCCACCGGACGGATACAAATACATACGTACATACATAACATGCATACATACATGCATACATACATACATCAGAGCTAACTTACCAAGGTGATCCAGACCAGACCTAGCATAGACTACCACTGTGGCTAACGCCAATGCGCATGCTCAGAAGTACTGCCCACATGGGTACATCCTCCATGTTCACTTAGAAATCCTCCTGTCAGCCGGGCGTGGTGGCGCAGGCCTTTAATCCCAGCACTCGGGAGGCAGAGGCAATTGGATTTCTGAGTTCGAGGCCAGCCTGGTCTACAGAGTGAATTCCAGGACAGCCAGGGCTACACAGAGAAACCCTGTCTCGAAAAACCAAAAAAAA
>NC_034599.1:110261594-110267168 GCF_900095145.1 Mus pahari | reverse complement strand
AAAAAAAAAAAAAAAAAAAAAAAAAAAAAAAAAAAAAAAAAGTTTAAAGAAATCCTCCTGTCGTTTTTATATTAGATCTTGTTGGGTGTTCTCATTCATTAGATTATGTGACCCTTTGAGATCACCTCTAAGATACTAGGAAATGGAGCTGCTGACTTTCCGTCCATGCCTTCTTATCTCCCTCGCTCTAACCCCTCCCTTCTTTCCTTTCTTTCCTTTCTTTCTTTTCTTCTTTTCTTCTTTCAGAGGGTTTGATAATGCTATCGTTAGAATTTTTTTTTTTTTTTAATGAATGACAAGTTAAGTTCCACTTTAGTTGAAATATACTATCTGGCTGCACTGGTAGACCTTGGGGTCAGTGGAGCTTAGTTCCTGGTTCTCTGAGAACCAGGATCAGAGAGGTTCAATATCTCAGCTGGGCATACCACCCAGGTTTTACCTTCAGCTTGACATGGCCTAAAATCTCCCAGAAAGAGAATCATAATGAAGAATTATCTAAATGAGAGTGGCCTGGGAGTGTGTCTAACAGATTGTCTTGATTGTTAACTGCCCATTGTGGGCAGCTCCATTCCTTAGGCAGGCTATCCGAAACAGCATAAAAGAGAATGATCTAGTTGAAAGCAAGGGCAAGTAAATATGACTACATACATTCATTTTCTCTGCTCTTGCCTATAGCCCTGATGTGATTAGCAGCTTGAGTTCCCACCTGGACTTGCTCTCAGTGATGCACTGTAACCCCCAGCTATAAGCCAGTAAACCCTTTCCCCCTAAGTTGCTTTTAAATACCAGCATTTTATCACAGCAACAAAATGAAAGTAGAACAGGAGGTGAGTGCTTGGAATAGTGGGGAAAGGGAAAAGAGACTTTCTTTTTCTTCCTTGTTGTCTTCTCTATTCACAATGAAATAAATGTGCTTATGAGGAAAAAAATGAAATAAAAATATTTTTAAAGAACTAGGCCTTACTCATAGTAACAAAAGTCCTACAAAACAAGGTCAGTATCCATAATATTCATCTATGAGAGAGAGAGTTAAGTGACAGCAGAATAATTTAGAAGAAAATGTAATTCTTCATCATAATATCTACAGTCTTTTTGTCTTCATGTTGGAAAAAATTTAAGAAATTTAGTAATATTTTATTATTCTTCATAATAAAACTGCACTAGGATTTATGATATAGGGTCCTGAGAGATAGCTCGGTGGAAAAAAGTTCTAGAGCTCTTGCAGGGACTCAGGTTCAAGTCCCAGCACCTACATAGCTACTTGCTCCAGTTCTAGGAGATCTGGTGCCATCTTCTGGTCTTCACAGGTACTGCATACAAATGGTACATACACACATGCAAGAAAAACACCCATACATGTAAAATAATTAAAAAAAAATAAAGTGCAAGAATTATTTTGAGTCTCTTAGTGGTTTAAGTAGGAAGTAATGAAATATTCCTAGCCCCGAGTCACTGTAAGTGGAAGAATGGTGTTCTGTACAGCCATGGTTAGCCACAGGAAAGTGCTTATGAGTTTAAGAAGTTATCAGAAGGTGACATTTTATTCCTTAGGGCAGTAAAACTCCTGCAAAATAATGGCATATATGATACTACATCATAATAATGTTATGTGGCTGCTGTTAAAATTCCTTTTCATTTAGCAATTATCTCTTCTTATGCCAGTCTCACTAAGTACTTCTGGGCATATAGAATTTGTTTTGCTTTTATTAAAAAGAACTATCAATAATTATACAGATAATTCTACATACATATATTATGTATATAATATATGTATGTATGTATACATACATATATTATGTATATAATATATGTATGTATGTATATATATATATATATACATATATGAGAGAATTCATTAACTGTACATAATGATGGAAGCTGGATTAGGAAACAGCTGTAAGTGAATAATAAACTTGGTCATTTCCCTTGAAGAATATGAATTGTGCACCTGGGCTTTATACTATTCTCAGAATGTCAATAAGAAAAAAAAATCTTTAAATTTTCACTTTCTTTGGTAAGAGATATGACATAGAGGTTAAAAGTGTGTACTGATCTTCCAGAGGGCCTGAGTTCAGTTCCTAGTTCCACTATCAGGTGGCTCACAAACACTGTTAGCTCCAGTTTCAGGGAATTGGTGCCCATGGCTGCACTCCCAGGGCAAAGCACACATGCACCCACAACTGCACACACACATGCACACAACTGCACACACATGTACACACATGCACACACATGTACACACATGCACACACATGCACACACATGTACGCACATGCGCGCACATACATGCACACACATGTACACACACATGCACAAACATGCATACACACCATACTTTTAAAATAAAAATATTTTTCAGTTTTTGTCCTTTATGAATTATGAACCCCCACCTCCCATGTGTGTGTGTGTTTGTGTATTTGCTTGTGTGTGTATATTTGTGTGTGTGTGTGTGTGTGTGTGTGTGTGTACAGGGCTGAAGATTATAATGAGAAATAAGGTAAGAGAAGTTTAACAAGAAAATTGGCTAGGTCATAGTAAGCATTGGCTAGTTAATCCATCCATGAAACACTAGTCATTAAACATCACCCTGACACTTAATGTCCATCCCTGTTAGGTGCAGCCATTGCCATGAATAGAATCATGTTCTGCATGCGCACACTCATCCACCCACCCACCCACCAATTCCCTTTGGGTCCAGAGCACATGGCCCAAGAATCTTAAAGCAGAGAAAGTAGAAGAGACGGCCTTCTAGCCAGCTGCCTGTTTCAAAGGTAAAAATCAATCTCTCTGTTTTAATCTGATAAAGCTGACGTGCACCACCAGTCCAGCCCTCCTCATTTCTATTGCAAACACACAGCTAGCTCTGAGAGTGATAAAAGTATAAGACAGATGAAACCGGACTTGACCAAATGGAACGTTCCTAGTGATAGCCTTCAGAAAAGGCTGTAAAGTGGACGTCTCACTTAAAGAGGCAAGGTACTCTTCCCTCTGCACAGCTCTGATTCAGCTGTGCTCCGGGTGTGGTACAGAAAACATGGTGGTAGGCAAAGCCATTTAGGTCATTCGGAGTTGTCAGGGCCAGTGTTTTCACTGATAGGCTCTGACAATTCCATCCTCTTGTAAATCTGTCATCCCAGTGTGGTCTGAGGATGACAATCTTAACAACGGCTATTTTGTGGAGATGTGTTTTCTGGAGAAAAGAGAAAATGGGAAAGCAAATACACAAATCTGGACCCAAACAGCAGAACCAGGACATAGCAGCTGTGGATGTAACGTGCCTGCCTAGCACTCAGGAAATCCTAGGTTCTGTTGCCAGCTCTGCACACCATGGATGTGTGTGTGTGTGTGTGTGTGTGTGTGTGTGTGTGTGTGTGTGTGTTGTGGCACATGACAGTAATCCCTGCACTTGGGAAGCAGAAGCAGAAGGATCAGGAGTTCAAGGTCATCCTCAGATCCTCAGTTACATGATGAGTCCAAGACCAGTCTGGGATAAATGAGATACCGTCTCAATCAACAAAAGAAACAAGAGGAAACTGCTCGGTTGCATCTATATGGACATGAGGACGCTGGAGAGTAAGCAGTCCTGGAAAGCTGGAATGATGTGAAGTGATTTGTTGGGAGTCTGTGACAAGACAGCACATTTCCATCTCATTTGAATTCCACTATGCTGCTGCGAGGAGTTGTAAGCAGAATTTCTTCCGTCAGTTCTATCTTTTATTGGCAACGTGAGAGAGAAACCCGTGCATACATGGTGTGCCTCTGAAATCAGACTACTGCTAAATGCTTCAGGTTTTCCTTCAGAAATATTTATCTTCTCTGCTGGTCATTTTATCACTTTGTTGAGATATTTTTCTCCCTCCCCTGTTAGTGAGTCTGGCCCTATGATTGTCCAGTCCCAATTCCTAGGAAACTGGCCTGAATCTATTTGTAGGTCCTTGATAAATATTGGTTGGATGAGTTATTAATGAATGATGCATGAATATTTAAGTTGCTGACCTGGGAATAAACCCCTATCTGTGAAAAGCATATTCTCTTTGAATTGCTGTCAGACAGCCCAGACCTAAGGAGGTTCAGTGGGTCGATCTGAGACCTGTGAAGAGAGAGACCCGACCTTCTGTCACGTGTGTCAAATGTCTGCTTTCTGACCTGCCAACTACATAGCAATGGATCAGGGGGGAGTTTATGGTAGATTGCATCAGAGTACAGAGTGAAGCTGGTTGGGTGAAGACAAGCTAAGGAATGTGTAAAACCCCACCCATAGCTCTTCTTTCAGCATGAACCTGACACCTGACTTTGAGTTCCACTCAGCATAGAAGACTTTAAAAGAACATTGCCAAGAATGCAACATACCATTATTTGATTATTATTTGATTCTCTCTCTCTCTCTCTCTCTCTCTCTCTCTCTCTCTCTCTCTCTCTCTCTCTCTGTGTGTGTGTGTGTGTGTGTGTGTGTGTGTGTGTGTGTGTGTGCATGGTACACATGTTAATCTCAGTAACCAACTTGCAGTAATTAGTTCTCTCCTTCTACTGTGTGGATCCTGGAGATCAAAGCTAGGTCACTAGTTTTGGTGACATCTTACCCATTCAACCATCTTAACTGGCCTCACAGTGAATTCTTGATAATATTAAACATTGCATCTTGATGTCTAATTATGAGACGTCAGTATATTCCTGGATCTCATTTATGCAGTTTTTTTTTATTATAGTTTGGTTCTTTGTTCTTTTGTAAAACTCTGAATAATCCATGTTTGCAATGATGTTAATAACTCCAATAAAATGCAGTTGCAGGATCACAGTTTCCTTTTCTGAAGGGTCTGTCTGTCTGTCTGTCTGTTTGGTTTGGTGACTAGAGTTTCCCTTTTCCACTTAGGCTAGCTGACCACCTTGCCCCTAGCTGGTTGTGCGTGATATTCACATGGGAGAGGGTGGGATGCAATGTCAAGGAAGGGTCCGATAAGAAAGAGGGAGGTCAGATAGCTTCTGATACACAAATATTCTCTCCATTGTCTTCTCCCCACACCCCCACCCCAGTATTTCCCCTTCTCTAGTCTCCAGAGCTAATATATAATTCTGGAACTCTCTAGCCCTGAACACATACTTACACAGCAAGCTCTACACAGGCCAATGTGTTTTTTAATTCGTGTGTGTTTTAGAAAATAAGAAACTGAGCTGTTTTCAGTGAATCACCTAAACACATTTTCAAGATTTAGGAGAAGTAAGCTGAGCTGTAACAACTTGTCTTTATGAGCTGATTCTTGGTAAGAGTCCAGGCGAGGTTCTCAGGTCACTTTGAGTATTTACACTCCTGCATCGTTGCAATTCAGTAGTGTCTGCTTCCTTTATTTCTCTCTAGAATTATTCAAAGAGGTTTTGTACCACACACTGTTTCCCCTGTGTGTGTGTGTGTGTGTGTGTGTGTGTGTGTGTGTTTGTGTATTTGCTTGTGTGTGTATATTTGTGTGTGTGTGTGTGTGTGTGTTTGTGTGTGTATATTTGTGTGTGTGTGTGTGTGTGTGTGTGTGTGTACAGGGCTGAAGATTATAATGAGAAATAAGGTAAGAGAAGTTTAACAAG
>NC_034599.1:110250842-110261559 GCF_900095145.1 Mus pahari | reverse complement strand
AACTCACTCTGTAGACCAGGCTGGCCTCGAACTCAGAAATCCGCCTGCCTCTGCCTCCCAAGTGCTGGGATTAAAGGCGTGCGCCACCGTGCCCGGCCTTAAAGCATCATTTTTATTGTTAAGAAAGTCAGTCATGATTTCTATCTAGTGTGTGGCTCTGTGAACTTTGACAGAGGCCCATGATCAAGTAACTCTTATCCAACTTTTAACCTTCCTTATCACTTGACAGTCAAGCCCCTGTCCCTGGAGGTAACTATTTTTCTCTTTGCAGTTTTGACTCATGCAGAATACCACGTAAATTAAATCACATACTATGTAGCATTTGAAATCTACATTCTTTCACTTCTCATATTTGAAGTTTATCCATATAACAGATTGTGTCAGTAGAACATTTCTTTTTATTGGTGAATAATATTCTTTTCTATGGATATACCACAGCTTTAGAATTTTTTTTAACTCCATTCCCAAAACTAAACACTACTTTGGTTGGTTCCTTCACCTTTCAGTTCTGAATAACCTACCAGAAACATGTTTCTTCAGACTTTTTTTTTTATAATAGACATTTTGCTATTTCCTTTTTTAATTTTATTTTATTTTTTCTGAGACAGGGTTTCTCTGTATTGCCCTGGCTGTCCTGTAACTTACTCTGTAGACCAGGCTGGCCTCGAACTCAGAAATCTGCCTGCCTCTGCCTCCCATGTGCTGGGATTGAATGTGTACACCACCATGCCCGGTGTGCTATTTCCTTTTCTTAAGTGCCTACAGGTACAGCTGTTGTTTTGGTATGTTTAGGCATATGTTTGACATAAGAAACCACTTCAGAGTCTTCCAGAGAGCTGCACCACGGTGGACTCTCATCAGCAATGATGCATTTTATTGACAAATCATAACCATGACCGTCTCTGCTGTGTCCCTTTGAGAGGGGAGTATCCTTCCAACAGACCTAGGCTGCTATTACATTATGGGTCTTCTTTCTTAAAATTTGGGTTTCTACAAAAACTAGACATGTGGGGTTGCTCTTCATTTGCATAATTGAAACTCATCTGTCTTCTTGTGTCTGAACAGGCACTTTCTGTCTTGCCTTTCTTATAATTCTCCATTCATTGTGAGCACAAGTTGTTTAGTGTGGGGTAGACCATGAAAGGAAGATAAGGTCAAGCTAAGGCTTGAAGCCCTGGGGACCCTGAAGGGCCAGTAGGAGCTTCACCTGCTCCTGCCACCAGACCTCTCTCATGTAGCCATAGCCCACCATAGAGAGAATTGTGACCATTGGTCATGGAGGGGTAGTGCCCCAATCCCTACCACATGTAGATGAGACATCCCTAATATCTCAGACCAAGCCAATAGGAAGCATCTACTGTCAGACCCCCAACCCATCCCAAAACTGTATATAAGATCTTATCCAGAAGGAATAAAGGTGTGTGACAATGACTCTGAGAGCATCTGTCACAAGAGCTGCAGCACTGCCTGGGAGGAGCATGTTCTCCTGAGGCTGTGCCAGGAGAGGCTCCCCAGCACCCTGCTTACTGCCTAGTCAGCCTCCCACCAGCTCAACCTCTCAGAGCAACAGAGGCTGCTGGGGCAGTGGCACCAGATCAGCAGCAGAGGGGGCAGAGAAACTTCCCCCTCCCTGCCCTTTTCCCCTTCTCTTGAACCCTCCCACCTTGCCTGGTCAGAGATCTCCACGGATAGCCCCCAGTTCAAAGACCGACAATTTAGCACATATGTGATTTGTGGATAGATATCTTTTCTCAGCCTATAACTTGTTTTTATGCTCTTTCAACTATGTCTTACAAAGGGTGAAAGGTCTTTGTCTTTATAAAAACCTGTTTATCAATGTTTTCTTTTACATACTGTGTTATATGCTGTATCTGTGAAAGCTTTCTCTCTCTCTCTCTCTCTCTCTCTCTCTCTCTCTCTCTCTTTCTCTCGCTCTCTCTCTCTTTCTCTCGCTCTCTCTCTCTCTCTCTTCTCTTTCTCTCTCTCTCTCTCTCTCTCTCTCTCTCTCTCTCTCTCTCTTTCTCTCGCTCTCTCTCTCTTTCTTCTTTTTTGCCTTTAAATGAGTTATTGGAGAGTTTTGTGCAATGGGTTTTGATCATATCCTCCCCTCCCACAGCATCTCCCAGATTCCCCACTCCCTACCTACCCGACTTTGTGTCTTTTGTTTTTCCAGCCCATGAAGTCCATTGTGAAGTTCATGGTACAGATGTGTGGGCTCCACCAGGTGTGCTTTTTGACAAATATCCCTGCCTATATTTTTTCTGGTGCTTGTTCTTGTAGGGAACAAGACTGGGGTCAAGGTTCATTGTCTACCTGTGTTTCCCGTACTCTCAGAACTGTTTACTGAAGGTGACTTGCTCTCTATCCCTCTGCTTTCTGCCCACCAACACATACCTCGCCATGTGCAGTGGTTGCTCCCTGGACTCTGCCCGACCCTCTCAGCTGTGACACTAATGCATGGTTTTTCATTTCCCAGGTATCTTTGTCATGACATTGCATTCCTTTGCCCCATTCCTCTACACACCCTGACCCTGCAGCCCCGCGATGTCTTTAAGATAACCCCAGGATGTGGGAATGGCCCAACCCTGTTCTTACTATTGTCTTGACCTTTCCACTCTCTTTACATTACTGTAACCATTTTGGCATGAGTTAATTTAAAATTTTCAAATCTTGTTTTGGTTTTAATGAGCTTTTATTGAATTATAAGTCAGCCTGAAGTAATCCGATGTCTTTATAACTTTGTACTATCATTTTAAGGTTAATCAATTAATCATACCATTAGGTTTTTCTCTTCTTACTTTGCATTAAATCATGATTATAATAAGGATGTTTTTCTAGTATTAAATAAGAGAAAATAACAAGAACTATTTTTGAGACCTTTGTGGGCAGATTTTTGAGGTCAATGTTTGTGATTTTTATACTGTCTTACCCTAGCTTGTCATTTTATGTTGTCATCTTTTAAAGAGTTACCACTTGTTTTTATTTATGTTTCTCTCTCTCTCTCTCTCTCTCTCTCTGTGTGTGTGTGTGTGTGTGTGTGTCACTGGATCCCCTGGAGCTGGAGTTACATGTAGTTGTGACTTACCCAATGGAGGTGCTAGGCAACTAAACTCAGGTCCTCTGCAGAAGCAGGAAGTGCTCCTAACCACCGAGCTATTTCCCCAGCATTTCAATAAATGAGACAATGTTTACCAGTCTGTAGAACAACTAGTAATGAGCAGTAAATTCTGATAAAGGAAATAATACGAATTAACCGAGTGTGACTTTCCAAAAGTATAGAAATTAAGATGCAAGAAAATGTGGCGTGAAATCAGTAAGTTCCTGGTATTTTGCTGAAAGCGATTGTAGTTTCTTCCTCAGCAAAACAAAAGGAGGGAGCGCACGTGACATATCTCAGGCACACGTGACGTATCTCAGGCGCACGTGACGTACCTCTCCCTATCTCCTGTTACATCAGAGGGATGACACAGTTACTGTACACATTTCAGAGAATGCCTACATTTCAAATGATCAATGTTCTTACTTTCTGAAAGTTATTTTTTGTAGTCTATTATCCACATGCCCATTTCTGTTTCATTTTGCACTGGCTTCAACTCCGGCACTTCACATCTCCACTCCGCATCTCAGATCCTAAGCAAGCCTGGTTCTGTTCCCTGAAGAGGGATTTAAAATGATTTGTAGAGGTGAGATGGCCCAGTGGGTAGACACACTCACTACCCAGCCTGGAGTTCAAATCCCAAGACCAACAGTGGGAAGGGAAAACTGACTCCAACAAGTTGTCCTCTGGGCTACACACACACACACACACACACACACACAAACACACACACGCTTGTACATAAATAAATGTAGTATGAAGTTTTAAATGCTGTGTTGACTTGATCTGTGTTATTTAAGAATGCCAAAGCAGTGTCTGGCACAAAGAAGCCCATTATGTAATCTATTTCCTTCCGGAGTCAAGTGGAGAAAACTGGGTCTCCAAATGTGAAGCCAAGAGGTCCACGGAGATCCCCCCACCCCCGCTCCATGTTTATCACACATGAGTCTGAAATAGCTCTTAGGCAGAGATTTGATATCATGGCCTTAGAGCATCCATCTTTACCAGCTCAAACCAAATGAGACAGTGAACTCAGAGGCATGTGAGGAGGCATTTCAAAAAACCATGGCCACGTTCTGGCACTAAAATTCACTCAAAAATGGGGTAGAGTTCATTGGGGGAACACTTATATACCATGCCCAAAGCCCTGGGCTTGATGTCTTGCAGTGCAGAGAAAAAGAAACACCTACAAAAAAATCTGTAAAGGATTTTATAATTGAAACTGGAAAACCTGACTCGACCTCTCATTTCATAGGTGAGGAGATTAAAGCTTGTTTGTATTAAATTTCCACGATCCTTTTACCTTTGCTTCTAAATCTTTCTTAAAATATTTCTTAAGTGTTAATGTGGCATTTGAAGCTTACACCTCATTTCCTGTTTAAAAGAGTTGAAGGTATGCATCCTCTGAGGATATCCACAGTGCTTTGACTGCCAGGCTTACTATAACATTTGATAGAAAAATGTAGCTCACCCAGGACACACAATTTGGGTCTTTCTAGAAAGGTCTATGAAGGTTACCTTGAACGTGCTACTTAAAATGTATGGAAAAAATCCTATTTGGTATATTTCCATCCTAGCGTGAGCGTTCTAACATCACCAACAGTCATTTGGTGGCTACACGTGCAATTATTCAAATTCTATCAAAACGTATCCTAGGAAGGTTTGGCTGCCCCTGCAGTGCTGGCTGTAATCATACTTATTTTTCCCCCATATCCCTCATGATAACAATCACAGAACTCAACAGGGAAGCCAAATGACTGTGAAGGTAGTGTGCCAAGGCCAAGGAGGCTCCAGGAGCTGTGATGGTGGGAAAGATGGAACTTGGCATTGATCAAAAGTACAAGGGCAAGGCTCTGTCCCCTGTTAAGGCAGGGGACTGTTGCTTTAAAACATCTCACAACCTGAAGAAAGCAGGCTACATCCATCTCCATGCCTCTCCCTCTGGGACAGAGAGCTTAGAAGCTGTTCGATGCTATGGTTTTACAGCCTCCATCTTTTGGTCCCACCCAGTACTTGAGTTCCCCATTCTCCTTTTCATGTGGGCTAGCCCCAGCTGAATCATGTGACACAGATCTTCCAGATGGCCCCTGAGAACTTCTAAAGGCCAGATATTTCCTCTCGCTCTTACCTTAGGCTATCCTTTCTAGTCAATGTTGTTGCCAGCTCTCTCTAATTCTCAGGTTATCCCTTTTAGTGAAACTTCTCTTCCAGCATTTCCTTCTAGGGATGGAACTCAGAAGCCAAGTGTTGGTATTTAGGCTAATTTGAAGATGTCTTTTAGGCAGGCAAGTGAAAAGGCACCAGGCACAGCTGGGGGCTGAGGAGATGGCTGCCAGGAAAGTGTTTGCCTGGCGAGCTGCAGGCATAAGCCCCTGAGTGCCATTCCAGGTTGGACACTGTAACATATACTTGTCACTCCCCCATGCTCCAGCCTCCATGCTAGGGAAATGAAGACACAGTAGACTCCTGAAATAGGTGAACTGGTTCCAGGGTAGTGAGAGATTCTCTCAAAAAACATGGTGGTGGGGGGGATCCTGAGGAAATGTGTTTCATTTGGAATCCACAGACATGCATACAAATGCTCACTCAAGTGTGTGCACACACACAAACACACAAAGAGTCATGTATGCACACACACACACACACAAAATCACATGTGCACATGAGCTCCTCACACATCACACGCACAGAGAGAACATAGCTGAATGACAACTGGTCTTTCCAGCCTCAGCGCCTGCCCTTGCTCCGAGTCGGCTGTGTTACTCTGAAATTTCTGTTATGCCTTGTTTTTCCTACCAAGTCCAGCCATTCAAGTTATGCCAATAGTGTTACTCACTTCAGAAAGTTGTTCAATGGAGTTAACTTAATAATCTATGTCTATCTGCCCAAGACCTGTGGATGTTTATTGATGGATATCTACAGGCAGATGTTATGTCTCTACTTAGACACTATGGCACCACACAAATGCACACTAGTACTCACACACGCAAACACACTCATGCACACACTCACACACATCGGGAAGAAATAGTATAACAAATGTCAGTGTTCCTTAGTCAAGAAAGCGCTGCTTGTTAAGACCATCAGAGACCCCCGTGTCAAGACTCGAGGGCAGAGGACAGAAGGAAGTACACCGACACTGGTCCCGATAGGTACCCCGACACTAGCAATCTGTGTGGGCTGCAGATGTATGATACAGAGCCACACTGATGCTGTCTCCAACAGATGGGAAGCTATGCAAACGAGTTTTGAATTATCAGCAATTACAAGCGGCTCTCTTAGTGGTCACTAGCCAGATGCTTAAATTTGGAGAAAGGAGGCTGTGAGGCAGAATGAAAATCAGAATGAAATTAGAGGATGCTGGCTGGTGTTCTCCCGAGCTGCTTTCTTTCCCATCAGCCAGTTCTGGAGCCTCCTGGACTTTCTCTAAGCAAAGAGATGCTGTCCTTTGTGCTCCGGGATGTGACTGCTCGGGGTTGCAAGCTGTAGCTTGAATGGGCTTCCTGGTCTTGATTGATAAATTTGGAGTGGTCTTTTCGTGCCTTCACATCTGTTCCCGCTTGTGGCCAGAATTAATGGAGAGCTGGCTCCAACTAAGGGTTTGGCCATGGACCATGAACCAAATTGAAATTGACTGGCTCCTGTGAGACTCCATCAACCCCCCATAATCTCGTCAGAATTATGAGCTAACTAGCCTCGTGCTCTGACGTGAATAAAACTGGTTCTTCATAGAATCCAGGACTTTCCATAAGAGCATTTATCGAATGGATGAGATTATTAACCTAGCAGTCCTTAAATACAGTTGATACAGATAAAAATGGAAGGATATTATTAATTTTTCTTATTTCTCCCAACATTTAAACAAGCATTTCCTGTAAGTTATTACACTTCATTCTCTAACTAGGCCATGGCATTATTCCATTTTTTTTCTGATTAAGTGCTTCAGAGGGTCACAGAGCTGGGGAAGGGACTGACACTTGCCCAGGGGTTGCCTAAACCAAAGCTTCTTCTCTTTTGTCAGTATTTATGGCCAGGAACTCCTATAACCCAGAGATCCTACAGTCAAGTTGGCATATTTAGTTATAATTGAGAGGGATGTATCTCTCTCTCTCTCTCTCTCTCTCTCTCTCTCTCTCTCTCTCTCTCTCTNTAGTTATAATTGAGAGGGATGTATCTCTCTCTCTCTCTCTCTCTCTCTCTCTCTCTCTCTCTCTCTCTCTCTCTGTGTGTGTGTGTGTGTGTGCGTGTGTGTGTGTGTGTGTGTGTGTGTGTGTGTATACAACCTGAGATGTTATTCTTCACTAGGTCTTTACCTTGACAGGGTTTCTAAATGGCCTGAAGCTCACTGATTCTGTCAGCCTGATGAGCCAGCAAGCCCCAGAGATACACCTGTGCGTGCCTTTCCAGTGCTTATAATACAAGTGCACACTGCCGTCCCTGGGCTTTTCCACAAGGGATCGAAAGGTCCTTCTCAGATGCTTGCCAGGCAAGCACTTTACTGACTGTGCCCCTGCCCCAGCCCTTCTTCAAGGGTTCTCCACGTGAAGTAACTTTTGGCTCAGGTTTACAGACCTGCACACACTCATGCGTCCACAAGAAGATATCAGCATCGAGACATTTTTTGTATTCTCACACGTACAAGCCAACAATCAACTACACTACAGCACAACTACTGTTCAAGTTGTAGAACAGTTTCTTCTCCCCCAGGTAGTTACCTCGTTCATTTCCTAGCCCAAAGCCAACACCACTTCCGCCTCACCCCTCCCACCACGCCCCTGTACTGGACCAGTGTGGGTACTTGGGCGGAGGCAGTGGTGAACACTCAGACCATTGACTTCCTGCTGAATGCGTCCTCCTGAGCAGTGTCAGGGTCATAGGTCCCTGGTTATGTTTTCAGGAGTTGACTTGGAATGCTGTTCAGAGTAAAGGACTTCGAGTCTAAAGATTAAAAAGAAGTGGAATAGCTCTGGCAACCAGGAGACCGTGATTGGGAGGGTTGGGTGAGGAAGATAGGGCTGAGAGGTGATTTCCTAATTCTCTTGAAGAATATAAAGGGTAATTTCAAGCAAGAAAGGAGCACACTATCAATTTATACAAAGTACAAGATGAGAGAAAATGGGATTAAATTTCAACAAAAGAGTGCTTAGGCGAAGGCATTATCATAATTAACATAGAAATAGGCTGCTGTCCCCAGGGTGCCTTCCAACAGGCTGGCTCTCTCCTTGGGTAAAAGGTAGAAAGGTTTGGAAGGAAGCAAACTTTCCCGTTATCTCAGGAGTCCTTGTTCCTGATTTGTTTTATGGAAAATGTGGTTTTCTTACTAATATGTCATGTATAAATACATATATGCACACATATCCATTAAATACAAGAATACACATCTCCATGTATAAACATATGCAAACACATACATGCACATACATATGTACTATATAAAAGCATGTACATAGATACATCACACATATGTAAATATTTAATACATAAGCATATGTAATATATAAGCACACATATAAACACATGCCCATATATAAACATACAGATGTATTCTTGCACACAGTTTACATGTCTATGTAATACATGCATATGTATTGTATACACTTACACATGTGAACACCCATATGCCTATCTATAATCATGCACACACACATACACATATGCACTACATATAAGAATGTACACACAAGCATGGGCACATATGTATAGGTAACATGCATATTTGCATTACATATATAAGCATACACATCTGCATGCAAATACACATACACCCATGCCCACATATAATCATGCCCATGTATAACCCACATGCTCATCAATATGCATCGCATATAAGCATATACACATGCAAGCGTACATAAACACATGCTCATATATAAGCATACATTTATTGCAAAAACACTTATATTCCTATGTATAATATACATTTATGTTATATATAAGCATACAAACTCACACGTGCACGCACACACATGTATACACAAGGTAACAAAAGTGTGTTATGTTAGGGTTCAGAGGTCAGATCTGATGTCTCCCCAGAATAAAATCAGTGTATTTGTCTCCTAGGAATGTTAGATGCTCCATTCCAGCCTCACAAACATGACCATCTTAAACAGGAAGTGGACAGAGACAAGTCAAGTGGAGGACAAGGGGAGTTGTAGGGAAGACCCACCCCCTCAGCCCTACACAAATAACATTAGGTGACTAACACATGTTGAGAGCTACGGAAACAGTCTTCCCCAGGGAAGAGCACACCAGTTGCTTCTCCAATACGGTCATCCCTGAAAGCATACAGAGGGATAACATATAGACTGAATGTATACACAGATGCAGGTAACAACGGCTAATGCTAAAGAAAGCCTTGAGATTGACGGAGAACAAGGAGAGAACTGTGGGAGGATTTAGGGGAGGAAAGGGAAGCAGAAACGATGTAATAGTAGTATATTTGTATCTATTGGTCATTGTCCCAGTCCAGAGGTTTGGTTTCTCGTACATTGGAGCTATTGCCATAATTCAGTGAAGGACTGGAGTCTCCATCATCTGGTTAACTGTCATCTGAGAGCTGCCCTAGCTTCCAGAGTCTCCCACATGCTCACGGACAAGCACACATCTGTAGGAAAAGTCATGCGTCCTTCTCTGTTGCACACACATTTCCATCATGGACAAGCACATACACAGTATGTGTTCATTCACATTTCCATCTCTTTGAAACCAAGAAGGTGACCTCAAGGAGGTCTCTCTGCACAGGTCTTGGTTCTCTTGAACCTCTAAGGACTCCTGTCATTAGCCTCAGCCTGCCTGGATACAAGAGTGCAGTCACAGCTGAGGTCTTTAGCCTTAGTCATATCAACAAAGTCCCCTTCGCCGTGTAATGTGACATATTTATAGGTCCTTAGAATCAAGTCCTGGACATCTTCAAGAAGGCCATCATGTATCAGCCACAGCCTTCAGCTATTCCATCCTAATCACACCCTGGATCAATTCATTTAGTAAGCATGAACAGCGCCTCATTAGAAATTAAGAACATCGAGGTAGAGAAACCATGTTTACTTGGTGTTCCTCAGTATAAAAACCAAGATCATGTTTACAGATAAATACTGAATTCTTTATCATTGTCAATGTACTTGGGCAGAGGGGCGGGGGAAGGGGCTTTTGTTTATGTGTTCCCAGTGCCTAGCCCTTTCTGTAGGATCAAAAACTATTGTCAAATTTATACACTATAAAAGGTCTCATGGCCTACCTCATTGGCATGCCAGCGGCATTTTAGATGCTTGGTAAACACAAGTAAATAACAAACCGTCTTTATACTCAGCAGACTTACATTTTCATGTGGTACTTAATATTCCAGGGAGGTGCACAATTTTATATTGCTGAGCACATGGGTGAGAGAATCAGGATAAACACACTGACGACACATCATCACAGCACTGATGACACATCACATCGCCAGAGACCTTGAGTTCCCTGCCGGGGTAGTCGAATCTTACCTAATAGACAATCAACAGCCAGTAAAACTCTCTCTCTCTCTCTCTCTCTCTCTCTCTCTCTCTCTCTCTCTCTCTCTCTCTCTGTGTCTCCTTAGTGGGGTGTGGAAGGGGGTGGTAGTTCCTGGTCAAAACTAATGAT
>NC_034599.1:110243094-110250807 GCF_900095145.1 Mus pahari | reverse complement strand
TGTGTGTGTGTGTGTGTGTGTGTGTGTGTGTGTGTGTGTGTGTGCCATGTGTGTTGCAGTGCCTGCAGAAGCCAAGGAGGGTCTTGGGTTAGTGGTGAGGGAGTTACAGATGGTTTTGACTCAGTCAATGTGGATGCTCAGAACTGAACCGGAGTCCTCTGGAAGAGCAGCAAGCACTCTTGGCCATTACACCAACTCTCTTGTCCCCAAACTCAGTTTTCAAAAGCACCTGATGACAGAGAGGTTGGATTCCAGGTGAGGAACGGCTTGTCCAAACAGAACATGTGGCAAAGTCCCAAGAGATGTTTCTAAGACTGAAACAAGGACAGGAAATAGAGACTTCGGTTTGTTCTGTCAGAGGCAGTGACAGGAATCATATATTTATAATCTAACCCTTTTATTAAAAGGGACATTGACTCTCTTTAAAGGTTTCACTCCATGAGAAAATATTTTAAAATATGTATGTATATGATGTGTACGTGTAGTGCTGATGAATGTGTTTACATGTGTTCTTGTGTGTGTTTATGTGTGTAGATATGTGTGTGTGCTCCTGTGTGTGTGTGTGTGTGTGTGTACCTGCTAGCAGCAGAACACATATAACAGTCAAAGGAAGGCCTTTGACAGTCAGTCCTTCTTTAACTTGCCTGAGACAGGTCTCTTGTTACTCATTGCTGAGTAGCTAGGGTAGATGACCTTTGAACTTCTGGCAACTCTCCCATCTCCTGTTTTCCATTTCTCCCTAGATATATGGGGACTGCAGAAGCATACTACCATGTCTGGATTTACGTGATCTCTGGAAATCTGAAACCCATCCCTACACTTGCACAGCAAGTGATTTATCCACAGCCCCTTCTCCCCAGCCTGAGAAACAGACATACCTGAAAGGATTGTTGCCTGTCATTCACCAATACCCTGACCAATAAAGGACCTTGTGCCTGTCCAACAAGTGGCATCTCTCATCCTACAATCAGGGAGTTTAGAGAGTTATTCTTTGGGAAAGCATGGGCTCTGTGTGCAGAGCCATCAGAGGTGAAGCTTGACATGGGGAATTGAGCAGCAGAAATGCACTCAGGAACAAATCAGAGGTGACCTACATAAAGAAACTTAGTGCGAGTGATCCCTCCTTTGGGGAATCAACTTTTGTTCTTTCTTGTTCAACTGGGGAAGGGGAGCTGTGGGATCCTGTCTATAAAAACGCGGAGGAAGAAAGCAGGATAGAGAATTGCTTAGAGGTATGTTTGCATCGTATGTCAGGGAATTTCTAAAGGCCGTTGGCATTTATACATTCTCTCCGGGCAGGCTTCTTTCTCCCCACTTGGTTTTGTTTTGTTGTGGTGAGAGAAGTCTGGTTTTGAAGCCCTGGCTGACCTCAAAGTCATAGCAGCGTTCTGTCCTGCTGTCTCCAGGTGTGAGAATTAAGGTGCGCACAGTCATGCCTTAATATGCTTCTCTCTGTGATGGCCTTGCTGTCCTGGCCCTTTGGTGCCTGTCGGGTGGGATGTCTCTGATCTACAAAAGGGTCTACAATGTCTAGTGGGGTCTTCCAAGGCCTCAAAAACCATCACATTGAGCATGGAAAGGTCCTTTGAGGGGAAGAACTCAGCTACATTTTTGCCTGTTTTATTTATTTAGATTTTGAGAAAGGTCTCATTGCGTAGTCCTGGCTAGCCTGAAACTCACTATGTACCTTTGTTGGCTTCCAGGTCTGCTTGCTTTTGAACAATTGTAGTATGTACAGATTAAACTTACTGCTTGATAGCAAACAATAGGATTTCATTATTTTCCAGATGAAGATGTATGGACAACACTAGTGGAGAAATGAAATACAGAAAAGCAAACTAGGTTTGGGTTTTAAACTGATAAAGCCAAACGGATCATGTCAGGATCTCTCATGGAAACAGACAGAGATGTTCTGTGTTCAGGACCTTGTGCAGGAGCTCTGGAAAGACATCTCTAAAAACCTTCCCTCGGGAAGTGTAGATGCTTTCAACTTGAAACTCAAACCAAGTAGGACCCCTATATCCACAATCTCAAAGAGCTGCACATTGTCAGAGTCAACTAGACCCCAGTGCTTTGGACTTTCTTCATGGACATCTATTCTGTATCCTTGGGTTTATGATTGATCTCTTTTTTTCTCTCCTCTCCTCTCTGTCTCTGTCTCTGTCTCTGTCTCTCTCTCTCTCTCCCTCCTTCTCCCTCCCCTTCCCCTTCCCTCTCTTTATCTCTTTTTGTCTGTCTGTCTGTCTGTCTGTCTGCCTGCCTGCCTGTCTGTCTGTCTGCCTGCCTGCTTGCCTGCCTGCCTGTCTGTCTGCTTCTCTGTGTGTTCATCTGTTTGTGTGTGTGTGTGTGTCTTTTCTTTCTGTGCATGTGTTTGTCTGTTTTTCTCTGTGTGTCCCTGTGTACCTCTCTGTTTCTGTCTCTTCTTGTGTGTGTGTGTGTGTGTGCATGTGTGTATGTGTATGCACATATGTATAAACTTGTGCCTGTGGGTACACACGCACATGGACACCACAGGTTGACATTGGGTGTCTTCCTCAGTCTCTCTCCACCTTATTTATCAAAACAGGGTCTCTCTCTAGACCTGGAGCTTACTACTTTGGCAGACGGGCTGGCCAGTGAGCCCCGGGGATCCATCTACATCCCAGTGCTAGCTTGCAGATGCACATTGCTGCACTGGGCTTTTGTCTGGGTTCTGGGGAGTCAATAGAGGTTCTCATCTTGAGTGGCAAGCACTTTACCAGTCTAGGCACCTCCCCATCTCCATCATTTACATACTTTTATAGTGGTGCTGATGCTGAAGGTACCTCCCTCCCCAACCCCATCATTTACATACTTTTATAGTGGTGCTGATGCTGATAGGATTTCTGCAATTTCAAATACAGGAGGGGCAGATCAGCATTCTTTCTGTCTTTGTTCTTCTTCTTTTTCTTTGTCCCTCTGACATTCTCTTGTTTCATGCTGGGAAGTTTTAAATATTCAGCATCTCTAACTTTGAATCCTTCTGAGTCTCAGAACCTCTGGCCTTTTGTTTATTACGATAAGGGGAATAACTGGAGATCCTTGAGGGAATATTCCTGTGTTCTGAAATTAAATACTTAATATTTTATAAATGTTTTATCTATTGCCCCATCACAGTGCTTCAAGGAAGATCATCAAAATAAGCAAAATCGAAGCCTTAAAATGCAGACAATTTCCTAAAATTGAAAATGGAGGAGATTGAAGCATCAGGGCTGGTTTTGTTCGCCATGCCTGAAGCTCCTTGTTGGGCTCACATTAATCACAAGGTTATAATATTCCCAACATGTTAGGAAAGCCATAAAAATAAACAAATTAAAAAAAACAAGGTTAAGGCAAGGAAATATGTGTGTTATTCCAAGCAATGTGTTTTTACCACCTGAAAATTTTAAGGCAAAGTTCCTAAGAAGGTGGAAGTGGTTGAAAAGAAAAGATGAAAAAACTGAAGATTTTAAAGTACCAACATATTTTAAAAATTACATTAAAATGTTCTATACTCATGCCTAGATCAAGCAATGTAGGCTGAATTGACTGTTAACTGCTTCAGGGTGCACACACACTTGCTGTAGTGCACACACACTTGCTGTGGTGCACACACACTTGCTGTGGTGCACACACACTTGCTGTAGTGCACCTGTAGAGGTCAGAAGATTGCTTACTAAGCCGAGGTCCTACCAAGTGGGTCCTAGGAATCAAACTCAGGTCCTCAGGCTTGGCAGCAAACACCTTCATCCACTGAGTCATCTTATAGACCTGTGTGGGTTGAGACAAGGCCTCGCTCTGTGACACAAGCTTGCGTGGAGCTCACAATGCAGTCCAGGCTGAGATATGAACATTGGCAGCAAACTAAACCCTGCCCAAGCTGCTTTTGGACCTGGTGTATGTCTCAGCATTAGGAAAGGAGGACAGCCCCATTTTCTCCATCCCTCTTTCTCTCCCACTTCCCCATGTTTCCAAGGCAGCCTGCATTGTTGTTTTACTCTTCAGTACAGTAGCCACCCTCATCTTTTAAACAGAAGAAAGGGTTCTCTCTGATAAGCTGGTTACAGACGGTAGCGGGTGGCTAGAGCTGTGGAGAGCTACCCTTAGTGCCATCATCTTACCAAGTGATCAGAGTAAATGTCACACATAATTAGATCCGAGCAACGTCATGTGCTACCTACCGACAAGATACCTGTGTGCCATCTGCTACATTTACTTGACTGGATCGTTGCAAAGGCACATGCATTCCAATCCATGCTGAGGACATTTAAATCACCTGTTCACATGTGTAAAGTGTCTATTGCAAAGGTTGAAAAGTGTTTAAAAATGTCAAAATCATGAACCTTTTACTTTATTTCATCTTACTTTTCTTCATTTTATTATACTATTTATTTATTTATATTTTAGTTCATTTCACTTTAGATTAGGGGAAGACTCAAAACATATGAAAACCATCAACCTGAATGCTGGATTTATGTTGGTGGTGGCTTGATACTCTATAGGCCATGAGAGATGTCACTAAAAGACTATTCAGGAGCATTTAAGTGGGGACTATAGGTTAGAGAATAGTACAACATTATTGTCAACACTTTTGGTGAATAGTTCTGTAAGAGAATTGCCTTGTTCATAGAAAAGGTGTCATGAACCACCAGGAGGGCACAGGTCATATGCACTCCCTGTTTTTCAGTGTTTCAGAAAAAAATACATTTGAATATGTCAGTGTCGCAAAATTTATGTAGTGAGTGGATTTATATAAGGAAAAGTATATCATTTGTAGTGGCATCCTTTCAAGAACACCCAGAAAAAAAAATTGTTTTAAAAATAAACTTGTTAAATGAAGAATATTAATTTTCTATCTATTCATGGCATCATCTCTAATGATGATATCATATGTAAATATGTTAATGTGAATAGAGAGCTCACCTGGTGGTACTGGAGTCACCCAGGAGACAAACCTCATAGGTGTCTATGAAGGACCGTGTAAATTAGGTTAGCCTCTGGGAAGGCTCATAAGGCTTTACCTCCAATAGGTTTATTGCCATAGAAAACCCCTTCCTAGCCAGGCATGGTGGCCCGTGGCTTTAACCCCAGAGGAAGGCAGATTTCTGAGTTTGAGGCTAACCTGGTCTACAGAGCAAGTTCCAGGATAGCCAGGGCTACACAGAGAAATCCTGTCCTGAAAGAAGACAACAATGAAAGGAACCATCCTAATGGAAGACAGTTCCATTCCTGGGGCTACCGGCCTGGGTGGCACAAAAAGTGAGGGATTCTAGGCAGTAGCAGACACTACCGTCATCCCCTGCTTCCTGGGTGTGCATGCAGTGTAACCAGCTCCATCAAACTGCTGCCTTCAGGACCCCTCCCACCAGGACGGACTAGAAGAAGTGCTTTCAAGACCTTGAGACACCTGACCTACCTGTGAGATGGGGTAGAGACCAGTGAGCCAGTTTGTGGACCTGGGGCTCCTTCCAGCATACTTTGGCCTAATGTTCATTTTACCCCCCCCCTTGGCTCCTCTTACATTTTCCCCTCCATATCTTTCTCCTCTAACCCCCTCTTTCTTTCTCCCCCAATCCTCCCTCCCTCCCTCCCTCCCTCCCTCCCTCCCTCTCTCCCTCTATCCAATGTTTCTTTGCTTTCTTCCCCTGGTTTTCAGAAGACACTCCCACCCTCTCAATTACTAGGCATGAAAGAAAACACATGGTAGTTAGCATCATAGGTCGCAGGCACGACAAGGGAAAAATTCCTGTTCACAAAATGAGCTTGTTTCTCCCTTGACGTTATGCAATGCAGAGTAGATACAAATTCTCCTTCTGGTTGGGTTGCAATCCCTGTAGGGCCACTCAGCAAAAGAGGCATGTATCATAGGAGATGCCTTCAAAGGGAACATTAATGTGTATTTTAAAGGTAATGGGTCAGACACATCCATCATAGGAGAAATGTAGTACAAAATAGTGAATTAAGTATTTATGCATTCCATTGAAGCTGCACGTATATTCCAGAGGGACAAGTCCCAGAGAGACGGGTCTTCCCCTTTGTTCCGAGTCTGTTTTTCCAATTGTTCTGACACAGCTGTGGGCTTTTCAGTTCTTTTGAAGTTGATTAGATCAGAAAGCAGAGACCCGCCTGCCCTGCATGCCCAATGGCACCCAGAAAGTGTGTGGTTATTCCAAACGTGGAGAATCTCTATCCTAATGGGTTCTGGTGTCCTGCAGGCCTCCGAGTAATTCCCTAGATGGTAGAGTGGCTACATTTGTACGCCCTTTGTGTCTCAAGGAGTGTAGCACAGTGCACAGTGAACACATACACTTGCATGGAGCCTGCTGATTAAAATGGAAATGACTGTAGGATTTATGGGGCACAGCTATACAGTGAAACAGAATCAGGGCTAGGGATTTCTTTGGTGTGGTTTTGATTTTGTGAGGCAGGCTCTCATGTAGTCCAGGCTTGCCTGGAACTCCCTACATAACATAGAATGACTTTGAACTCTTGGCCTTCCTGCCTCCAGCTCCTGTGTCCAGTGACCATAGGCGTGAAGACCCAAGTTCAATCCCCACCCCCCATGTAAAAAAACCAGGCATGGTGTCTCTCTGTTGTAATCCTAGTGTTGTGAAGGGGAAGTGAGGCAGATCTGATAGTGGGCAGCCAACCTAGCCTCATTTGTAAACACTGGGTCCCAATGAGAGACTATATCTCAAAACCCAGTTTCATGGTACCTAAGGAATGATACCCAAGATTGACCTTTGGCCTCCATTCACAAAAGCATGTGTGTATCCTTATTCACCTGTGAACCTGCACACATAGAAACATGCACACACCTGGACAGGGCATCCTGGCTTTGAGGAGAGGGCAGTTTTAGAACTGGGAGTCAATGCATGTCCTCATTCCAGATTGATATCTTCCCTGAACACACACACACACACACACACACACACACACACACCACAATTTGGGGTTGCTTACTCAGTCTTTCCTGTCAGAGAGGAGACAACTTCAGCTGAAAAAATACCTTCATAAGATTGAGCTCTAGGCAACCCTGTAGAGCATTTTCTTAATTAATGATTGATGTGGGAGGGCCCAGCCGATTATGGGTAGTACCACCCTGGGGTGGTGGTCCTGGGTTCTATGAGAAAGCAGGCTGAGCAACCTATGGGGAGCAAGCCAGTAAGCAGCACCCCTCCATGGCCTCTGCATCAGCTCCTGCCTCCAGGGCCCTCCCATTTGAGTTGCTGCCCTGACTTCCCTCAGTGACAGTGATGTGGAAACCTAAGTCAAGTAGATCATTTCCTTCCCACATTACTTCCTGTGGTGGTTTTACATCACAGCACTGGAACCCTACGACAGACCACAAGAATCTCAAGGCCATTACTGTTTGATGATTAGGGTTTATAAATCCCTAAGTTTGGAAAGGTCCATTCAGATTACCAGACACTTACTCCAAGATGTGTGCCCAGCCTCACCGTCTGTGCTAACTTTGTTAAGTTAGGCTTTAGCAGTTTGGATAAACTGAGTCAAACAGGAAACTGTAATATCCTGTAAAGATGCACTATAAAAGGATCAGAAAAATAAGGCTTCCAGCCTCTCAGTGGACTGTATTTATGGTTTAAGGTTTTATTTTGATGCTAAAAGTCTTCAGTTAAATCTTTCTTAATCATACCAGGGAATGGTCATATTGTCAGTTTTTCTTCCCTCCCTCCCTCCCTCCCTCCCTCCCTC
>NC_034599.1:110224584-110242895 GCF_900095145.1 Mus pahari | reverse complement strand
TCTTTCTTTCTTTCTTTCTTTCTTTCTTTCTGTCTTCCTCTCTGAGACAGGGTTTCGCTGTGTAGCCCTAGCTTTCCTGGAACTCACTCTGTAGACCAGACTGACTTTAAACTCAAGAGTTATGCCTATCTCTGCCTCCCAAGTGCTGGGATTAAAGGTGTACACCACCACTGCCAGATTTGTGTTGGGAGTTTTTTTGTTTGTTTGTTTTTTGTTTTTTGGTTTTTTTTTATTGTACCTTCCTTATATACATCTGGTGCCAAATCCCAAGAGGGGCACAAATGGGCCCCTTTCTAAGAGGACCATCCTTTTCTAACCGAATCAAGTTGCTGATTTGACTCTCTTAAGATCATTAATTTCTTCTGGCTTCTGCCACTTACAAACATTTTGGCTCCAAATTTCTGAGTCTGCTTCTTCAGCAGCTTCTCTTCCGTGGTAATTCTGATGACAGGAATATTTATCAGGTAAAGAAGGAGCCTGCCCTCGGGGACAGGCAGTAAGCATGACAACTTAAGCCGTTGACTGGCAGGGGACCTCTTCATTACCAGAACTTACATTTTATGAAAATCATCAGTTGACCACTTCTGCTGACAAACTGATACTAGCTCTGCATGCTATGCCCAGAGGGCAAGGGACCTCAGCAGTATCATGATTTCTGGGGGCTTCGGTGGCATCGAGGGGCAGGGACACCCATGGGATCATTTTGGAAACTGGTGAAAGCTTGCTCATGTTTACCAGTGATGAGGATACATAAAAACCACTTGAGCTGTGCCCATAGCCATGTGGCCCAGAGGCCAGGGGTCCCTCAGGAGACCTCCCTTGATGGGAGAGTGATGCTCCAGAGGGAGGAGGCCTGAGGTAACTTTGCATTCAGATGGACCTAAGTCAGAACAACCTAGGAACAAATCCATCTGGAAGGGAGGGGCTTCATCTGTAACCTCCCTCTTTCTATTGGGGACCTACAACCCAAATCTGTACCTACCCTCTTAGGTTTGAGTAAGAACCCATAAACCAATGTTTGAGAAATAATAAACATAATACTTTAGCATGTGCATGTCTGGATGTCAGCAGTGTCTATATGGTTTAATATATGTGTGTGAGTGTGTGTGTGTTTCTCTTCTGCAATTGCTCCCCACAATATCTTTTATGTTTGTTTGTGTATATATAAGTGTGTGTGTCTCTGTATCTGTGTGGTCTATTATACATCAGTGTGTATATGTGTATGTAAGTGTGTGGTGTGTCTGTGTGTGTGTGTGTGTGTGTGTGTGTGCAGTTCAGTATATGTTATGAGTATGTGTGTATTAGTAAGTATGTTTGTGTGTGTGAGTGTGCATATCTCTCTGAGTGAGTATGTGTGTCTATATGGTTCAGTATGTGTGCATGAGTTTGTGTGTGTGTGTGTGTGTATGTATGTATGTATGTCTCTGTGTGTGAGTGGTATGTGTTTGTATGGTTTAATATATGTACATTAGTATGTGTGTGTGCCTGTGAGTGTGTATGCCTCTGTGTGTGATGTGTGTCTGTATAGTTCAGTATGTATGTCTCTGTGTGTGAGTGATATTTGTCTATATGGTTCAGTATATGTGCATGAGTATGTGCATGTAAGCGTGTTATGTCTCTGTGTGTGAATGTGTGTGGTGTATGTGTCTGTATGGTTCAGTATACAGTATATGTGTATGAGTATGTTTGTATGTATGTATTTATGTATGTCTCTGTGCATATGAGTGTCTGTATATGTGTGGTCCAGTGTGCATGAGTGTATATATGTGTATGTAAGTATATATGTGTATGTGTGTGTCTGTGGTTCAGTATATGTAATGAGTATTGTGTATTAGTGAGTAAGTATGTGTGTAAGTGTGTGCATGTGAATGTGTATGTCTCTGTGTGTGAGTGCATGTAATGTGTGTCTGTATGGTTCAGTATATGTGCATGAGTGAGTGTGTGTGTGTATGTGTGTGTGTATGTACACTAGTGAGTATGTGTTTCTCCCTGTGTGAGGGTGTGTGATGGGTGTTGGCACAGGAAGTCAGAAGACAACTTGCTGGCATAAGTTGTGTTCTTTTCTCCCATGTGGATTCCAGGGGTTGAACTCAAGTCGTTAGACTTTTCAGCAAGTGACTTGGCCCCTTCACAGTAATATTTGGAACAGGGTCTGTCACTGAACCCGGAACATTCAGTTTGAGTTATACTGGCTGGTTAGCAAGGTCTGCGAATCCACCTTTCTTACTGCCTGGGGTCACAGATGTACATCAATGTGCTAGTTTGACACAGTGCGAGATCTACCCTGCTCTTTGTGCTTCTGTGCTTTGCCCTCAGTCATCTCCTCATCCCTTGATATTCTATTTGATTGTATTCATATTGTAAGCATGGAAAGAATTATTAAGTAGCTGGCGTGTAGCATGCATTTTCATCTTTACAGAAAGGATTTGGCTCTTCATTGATTGTCTCAAACTTTGTTGTTGGAAATTGTGGATTATCTTTTTTTTTTTTTTCCAAGAGAAGTAGAGATATGGTATCACTATCTCGGGTATCTTACAATAAAGCCGAGCTTACAGAAAGGCCAAACTTCTCATAAGGGTTCCTTTCTTTCTTTTTCAATTGCATGTGTTTGTAGGAATTACAGCCCAAATCATGGTTTTGTAGATACACAATTCTAAGCTGATATAACTGTGGCAAAGTTGAGGAGGGGGCCTGGAGGGGAGCGGTACCTCAGCTATTGACATTTCAAGGGTAGGCATTCTCTCACAAGTGTCAATTCTGAGGCTGTGACATTGAATTTCTTTTACAGCTCTGAAAAAAAATGGAAACCCTCCAATTTAGAATGAGAGATAATGACTTAGAAAACACGCCATTTTCCCCTTCCCAGGATGTTCACAGAGAGACTACACACCTCGTACAAGTGTTAGGGAGTACGAAGGCATCCTGGCTGATGAAGGTGATGCGTGAACCCTTTTCTTGTATCTCAGGAACAGTCAGAGTGCCGGAGTCTATGTGGCAGCTGCTAGGCCCTCATCTGTGAAAAACTGACATTTTTTTTTTTTTTTACCAGAAGGAAAGGTTGTTTCAGGTAAGTGATATGTCTAACGTCTCCTTTTTAAAAAATGATGCTATTTTAGGGGCTGGGGAGATGGCTTAGTAGGTAAAGTGCTTGTCACACAAACATGAGGATCTGAGTTAAAATCCCAGAAGCCATATAAATTCTGGATGTGGTAGCAAGTATAATCCCAGTGTGCTTAGCAAAATATAGGAGATGGGAGCAGGGCAGTCTTTGGAAGTTCTTGGTCTAGCTACCCTGGCATGCACAAGGATAACTAACAGATCATACCTCAAGAAATGTGGAAGGCAAGGGCTTACACGTAATGTCTGACCTTCACATTAGCACAGGGGCATGCCACACACACACACACACACACACACACACACACACACACACACACGCATGAATGCATGCACACATACACACACAGGGACACTCATACATATACGGATACAACCACACACTAGCACAACAAGCTATTTCTGTATTTGGGAATTGTTAAAAGGGAGTTTGTGACAAGCAGACTCTTCCAGGGACTGCAGAGGTAGCATCCTGGGCACTGAGTTCAGCTGCCCACAGCCACTCACTCTCGGGAGATTTGGTTTGGAGAAGTGAGAGGAGAGAGAGGAGAGTGTGTGCCTCATTTCCTCCATTTGCAATATTGAATCGGGCCGTTGTAAACTGTGCTAATTTATTTTTCATTGAACCACGGAGATTAATTAATCCTTTGTTTTGCCGGATTAATGAGAAATCAATATGCCAAAGGGAGAAAAGAGAGAGCGATTCCCACTCCAGGAACAAAGCACCCAGGTAGTCAGGCCGCTTTGTCTCCTGTGTTTACAAAGCATGTCACACCATAGATAACTAATGTGTGTGCCATTTAGAGCTCTCTCTCTCTCTCTCTCTCTCTCTCTCTCTCTCTCTCTCTCTCTCAATTTTTAACTATAATACCTTCAGTTGGCATGTTTCAGGTAAATGCAAGCCACTGGGACAACACAGTAGAAAAATCACCAAGGCAAGGGAAGTGGCTTTTGGTGGCTTCCTCTTCCCCCCTCACACTTAAGTCAATTTATCCAGTTGTTCACACCCTCAAAGGACAAGACAGTCAACTTACCAACAACTGAAGCAAAGCTAGCCACTGATTTTATTTGGAACATTTCAGAATGATACATGCAGATAAAAGGAATGTCAGTTATCTTCACTGCTAATTTTCTCACATCCATCTCTCTCTCCCACTAAAACCTTTACTGATGCATGAACGGGGGAGGGGTATGCTAGGACATGGGCATTTGTCAATGGCAACCCCACCAAAAGAAATGATACCCCCAACCAGAGGGTCTCATGATCTCCTCCCCAACCTTGATGGAGAGCCCAGTCTCCAGGAGGTCTTACGTGGGCCATCAAAAGCATGGCTCATCATTGTATTAATTTTTCCTTCTTATATCTGTGATAAAATACCTAATAGAAGCACTTTATGGAAAGATAGATTAGTTTTAGTTCATGCTGTAAGATTGTGGTCCATCATGGTAGAAAGTCACAGATCATGGTGTGAGACTGTGGTCAATCGTCCATCATAGCAGAAAGTCATGTCGCATGGTATGAGACTACAGTCCATCACAGAAGAAAGTCACAGCTCATGATGTGACACTTTTGTCCATCACAGTAGAAGGTCACAGCTCATGTGTGTGAGACCACGGTCCATCACGGTAGACAGTCACAGCAGCCGGCGGCGCTCCAAGCTGCTGGTCACATGACATCCCTAATCAGGCAGCGCCTAGAGGTGAATGCTTGTGTTCCTTCTCCTTTTATCCAGCCCAAGACCCCAGCTCACGGGACACCCACTTTCAGACTAGACTTGTCCCTTCCCAGTTAAACCTTCCTAGAAATGCTCTTACATATGATCTGTCTCCTAAGTGACTTCAAATCCTATCAAGTTGACAAGATTAATTGTTACCTTCAAATAAAATTGAGGTTCCTTTCATCTGCCTGTATTTTGGGTCATTCCACATTAGAATTAGATCAAGTTCTATCTTTTAAGGTTTTGTCACAGTTCTTGATTTTAAAGGTTTATTTTATTTTGCAATCACATGCAAATGTGTGTGGGCACATGTGAGTGCAGTGGCCTGTGGAGCGCAGTACAGGGAGCTGGATCCTGGACCCTGAGTTACAGACAATTATAAGCTGCCTGACATGGGTGCCCGGACCCAAACTCAGGTGTTCTGCAATAGCAATATCCACTCCTAACATCTGAGCCCTCTCCAGCCTGATGCCTTCCTCCCTCCCTCCCTCCCTCCCTCCCTCCTTCCTTCCTTCCTTTCTCTATCTCTTCATTTGCGACACTGTGTGTAGAGTCCTGTGATGGTGGGCAGTGGAGGCTATTCCTGGCCCATAATCATCAAAGCAATTTATTAAAATATGTGGAATAGAAAAAAAATCAAAATTCTCTCACAGAAAATCTCATTTTGGGATATTAAGGGACGATCATGGGGGGCTCTCTTTGGGGACCTCATTGTGGTGTGAACTAAGCACTAACTGTTCTCCATTGTGAGGCAAGTCAAGATACATGTTTTCAGAAAGTGAACCAGGTTAGTCTTGAGTCAGAAACAGGTACCCAAATACTAGTAAGAAAATTGCAAAAAAAACAAAAAAACAAAAGAAACCAAAAAAAAACCGTAGGGACCATTGCCAAGGAAGGGACTGGTGTGTTTTCAACAAGTAGACACCAAGGTGCTGGCCAGCACAACCACGAGTATCCTCAGTGGTCACTGAGCTGATCCACTCTGCATTTATAGGTTGTTTTCAAAGACATGTGCAGTAGTCACCTGCTGTCATCACGTCCCCTTGAGCAATGATGAAAGAGTAACCTTAGATTAAATCGCAATGTTGATTAAAGGACAACACAGCCAGCACTTTAAAAAGAAATTTTAATTGATAGTGACAAGGTAAGAAAGTGGAAGGAAATTAATATTTGGAGAGAGCCAAGTACTATGCTAATTACGGAAGACTCTTGTTTAATATACATGACCCATGTAACAGTGGATCAGGCAAGTGTGCGCGTGCGTGTGCATGCATGTGTGTGTGCGTGCGTGCACACGCGTGTGCGTATGTGTGTGTGTGTGTGTGTGTGTGTGTGTGTGTGTAGGCCAGGGGACAACCTCAGATGTCATTCCTCAGGTGTCATCAACAATTATTTTTTGAGATGAATTTTCTCACTGGCTTAGAGTTCATCAAGTAGGCTAGGATGGCAGGTGAGTGAGCCCCAAGGATCCAACTATCTGTTCTCCCAGAACTGGAGTTAAAATGTGCCTCACCATGTCCAGCACTTATTTTGTACAATTTTTGTGTAAATAATAATAATATTGTTGCTAAAATACATATATAAAATTATATATTTATATAATTATAATAAATAAAATGATATATTTATATGCTATATTTACATACATGATATATATAGTGCATACAAATCCATATTTACATGTATTTTTGTATTTTAATTATAAATACTACATAATAGAATGATAATATAGCATTATATACAATTTATTAATACATATAATTATAGTTTAAGTAATATTTCTATTATAATTATATTTTGACAATTCAATAACATGTATGAGTGACTATAAACATAAAAAAAATGAAGACCAAACTCAGGCAAACACTTGACCAACCAAGCCACCTCATCTCATATATTCTTCAACTCACTATATATATATATATATATATATATATATCAATCGGGAGGCAGGAGTTTCTTTTGCAGTAGCATCTTTACAGATCTAATGATTTGGTCCCAGAATTCTATTACTGTCACTCAGTTTCAAAGAATATGTGATCACTAATCTGTCTTGTTGATGGCATGGTGCTGTTGTGGTGGATAATTACTCCATGACTATATTGGGCCATTACATTGTCTTGAGGATTCATCAAACAGCAGCTCTTTGGCTGCTGGTGTTTTTTAGGATTATGAATATTGTCAGTGTGTAGTTTGTTTTCTTTTCTTACTAAAAACCTCAGCTGTCTGTGGTTGTTTGAAACGAGCCAGCCTCACTCTCTATCACCCATTTGCCTTGAGTCATGTTTCTAAGGAGCCTGTTTGTAGACAGGGATTCCTGAACCTGTGATTTATCAGTGTTTTACAGTAAATACCATGGGAAAGCATTTCAGAGATCAAAGGAAAGGGGGAGGGGTCAAGAGGCGGTATGCAGCCAGGCAGCATCAAGCAGCCCAGTCTTGATTCCCAGGGGACCCCAGGCAAGCTTCAGGGCTAGGTACTTTTGGCTAGGGAGTAGAGAAGGGTTGGCTAAAGCCATCATCCAGCGCTGGGGCTTCTATGAGCCCTTGGTGGTGGGTGGCTCTCACATCAGCCAACATGTGGGAAGATCCTCTCAAGAAAAGAAATCTGGACCAGTTGTGAGCACGGTCTCCTTTTGACATTCAGGGTTTGGATGTCGGCCAAATGTGCAGTCCATGGGAGATGACATCCAACTCCCCTTCCATCTCTCTGTCCTTGCAAGAAGGGTCTGTGCTCTTCAGGAAACATCACTGTACCTCACAGCAGAGCCTGCTCATTACAGGCAAGATGATCTACATCTTTGGGTACAGGAGAGAGTGCATAGTTATATCTCCTTCACAAGCTGTTTCTAGAGTCCTTTCAAGTCAACCATTTTATTTTTATTTTTGTCTCTTTTGAGGCTTGCCATAGCTGTGCTTTATAAAAACCTAAGGAAGTAAATAAAATTAAAAAAAAAATCAAGTGACATCACTTCCCACTTGCGTTTTTCTGCATCTCCATGATGTCATCGATCACAGACTGTAAATATGTCCATGCGTGACATCCCTTAATATCTCAAGAGATTGATCAGGACACCCCACAAATACCTCTGTCTGTAGATGCTCAAATCTTGGTGACTGAATGCAAATCCTAGCTCCACAATGAATAATCTCCATGCATTCATAAACAAGTACCAATCTCCCCTGGTCAAGGAGATCTCCAGCGAGTCTCTGAGCTGTGTTCCTCACATTCTCATGTATGTTCAGCCTGAGCTTTCATAATTGTCTGTTTCTACATATAGCTTTTCTCTGAGCCCACCAGGGCACCGCTGTAGCTCCTTAACTATGTGTCTTAAAAGTCCAGTGGGCCAGTTTCCAGGTAATAGTGCTACCAACTATCTTGTGAAAACCAATAGAAGCATGAAAACTATGTCTTGCTGAAGCTTTAGGAAACTTTGAGGTAGGATTGCTTGGCTTATGAGCAGGATCGGAGAGGGCTGTCACTAGGTTAGCGACTTGTGGAAGGTGTGCTCTCATGGGAACATTACAGTTCAGCCAAAGCCAACTAGAATAGAAGGAGTCTTAGAAGTTTAGCTTCAGCTCATTCCTGGATAGTGTAGTGTGGCACAGGCTTGTCTGCTACCAGGCAAAGTGGCATTGAAGGAATAAGTGGTGGTGGTGTTAGTGTGTGTGTGTGTGTGTGTGTGTGTGGTGCATGCATGCCTGCATTCGAGGGTATATATGTAGGCGTAGATGTGTGTGTGGTTTTGTGCGAGGTTTTGTGTGTGTGTGTGTGTGTGTGTGTGTGTGTTTGTGTTTGTGTACATGTGTGGGAAGGGTTATGTATAGATATGTGGATATGTGTATGTGTGTACTGAAATAGTCTCTCATGTACCTCAGGTCCATTGTGATTTCACTATGTAATTAAAGATGACTTTGAATCCTGATCCTCTTGCCTTTCCTTCTGAGTGATGGAATTATAGGCATGTGTCACCATACTCTCTCTGCAAGGGGCTGGGTTACACACATATCTACAGTCTTTAAGCCATCCCAAATGATGGCTACACAGACTTGGTAAAGGAGGCCCGCTTGCCTTGGGAGAACATTGCCTGAGTACTCTGTATGAATGGAGGAGTTGGAGCTCCTTTGTTGAGATACCACTATCTCCCTGACGTGTGCACAGTCTGCTCCTTCAATGCTCTGCCCAGTAGTGCATTTATCCAGCTTCCAGCCAGAGTGTAATGTTATCAGATGAACATAATCACAGACCAAGGGAACAATGCCATCCCCTCTTCTATGCAAGCTCACTGATGGGAGGCTTTGTGAGCATTTCCTGTTCTCCTGGGAAGGAAGGGAAGGGAAGTGCTTCCCATAACATTACTTTTACTTTTAACATTGCTTTTATGTCTTACATGGTAGGACGAACCAGCTTTCAGACAGTCTCAACTATAGGAAGGAGTGTGCATGAAATTAGAAAATTCATAAATATTTATGGAAGAAGAGGTAGGATGAGCTAATGCTATTAAAATTATATATAATTATAAATTATCTCACCTCTTTGAAATTAATTCTAAAAATGAATTATGTAAAATAGCTATTCTTTTAAAATAATGTTTGCCTGAATGTATGTGTGTGCACCATGTGTGACCCTGAGTCCAGGAGTGGGGATCAGATCCCCTGGAACTGTAGTTACAGATGGTTGTGAACCATTATGTGGATGCTATGTTCTGAACTCAGATCCTTTGAAAGAACAACAAATGCTCTTAATTGCTGAGCCATCTCTTCAGCCTTATATAGGCAACTTTTTAAAAGATGTGATTTCACTATATGTCCCAGGTAAGCCTTAAACTTGTCTCACTTCTGTCTCGGCCTCCATCCATAATGCTAGGATAGAAAGTGTGCACTGCTACAACCAGCTTCAAATACATTTTCAAAGTCAATCAGAGTAAACACAGTTATACGAGGTTTTCTTAAACAATCACTAGGTGTTGTATCTGAGAAAAGATTACGAATTGCACTTATCAATAGCATTATTTGCTAGAATGATGTATATGTATATACTCATACATAATTAAATATATACTTATTCATATGCCCTTTCATTTGTCAGTATAAACATAAAAACAGAGTGTACTGGCTAGCTTTGTATCAACTTGACACAGCTGGAGTTATCACAGAGAAAGGAGCTTTAGTTGGGGAAATGCCCTCCATGAGATCCAGCTGTGGGACATTTTCTCAATTAGTGATCAAGGGGGAGAGGCCCCTTGTGGGTGGGACCATCTTTGGGCTGGTAGTCCTGGATTCTATAAGAGAGCAGGCTGAGCAAGCCAGTAAAGAACATCCCTCCATGGCTTCTGCATCAGCTCCTGCTTTCTGACCTGCTTGAGTTCCAGTCCTGCATCCTTTGGTGATCAACAGCAGTATGGAAATGTAAGCCGAATAAACCCTTTCCTCCCCAACTGCTTCTTGGTCATGTTTGTGCCAGAATAGAAACCCTGGCTAAGACACAGAGCAGAGACTGTACAATTTTTTTTTAGATGTCTAAGTAAATGGGACCAGCCACACCTCTTCAATCCTCCCCACTTGTTTCCCTAACATCTGTAAAATGACAAGAATTAAAAAGGCAAATACAGGGTTAGGGAGGTGGTTCAGCAGGTGATGTCTTTGCTGTGTGAGCATTTGGTTTCTCCAGAATCCACATAAGGCCGAATTTGGTTGCATGTGTCTGTGGCCCCAGGGTGCCTACACGAGAGGAGAGACAGAGACAGGAAAATCTCAGAATGACACAGACCAGCTAAGCTGGGACCTGCTGCAGTGAACAGAGAACCAATCTCAACAAGATAGAAAGCAGGGACTGATACCCCAAGGTTGTCTTCTGACCTCTGCACATGCACTGTGACACACAGCCACCCCAGGTACACAAACGCACACAGAAGCTACAAATAGTGTTTCTTTTCAAGCCAAGGGTGACATCATTGGTTCAATGAAAACAATATTCTGTGTTGGTGCAATGGCTCACTCTATTAGAGATTAGTGTTCTCCTAATTCTCCAGTATTACCCTGAACACCATAATATGAATCGTATTAGTGCAAACATTATAAATATTAACAATGCAACATTCTTAATGAACAGTCTTTGAGCAACACCCGAATAAAATGAAGTTGCCATGCTCGTTATGATTTCGTTCCGTTACTTAATTGAAATATGAGAGATTCCTTTATTTATTCATTGTTAAAAAGTGCTTATTGGCTTAGCCAGCTAGTTGCTATTACTGAAATTAAAAATAATGTAAATTATACAAAGCTATCTGAACAGGCCAGCATAAAAATGCTTGCCCGGTCTGCGCCTTTGCTGGACTTATCAGAGACCATAAAAGCAAGAGAGAAATGGTTTTCTGAACCATTATTAAGGATTAAAGGTAGGTCCCAAATGTCTCCTGACTGGACTTCTTGTCTCCTTTGTGGCTGGTGGCTTTTCCTTGATTTTTTGAGTTGCTTATAAAAGAAGGCATTGCAGTGATGGTGAAGAAAGGTAAGAGTTATGGAGAAAGTGAAGCTCACTCATCATTTTTTTTCTCTTTGTTGGTTTAGTTTTCTGTGCCATTGAGGATTTCACAAATTACCAATTTTACAGTGCTGCAGAATTCACAGGGTTACGTCACCAGTGCTTAAAAACAGATAGGTTTGAATTCCTCCAAAGCTCTACACGTCCATAGTCCTGAAAGGTCAGACTCTTAGACCAGCCCTCCTCATGCTTGGGAAGAAGGTTGGTAGCCAGGGAAGAGCGCCCATCAGGAGTCTCAGCCTTACACATATGCTTCACTTTTCTTTTCCTCCTGTCATAGAAACAACCTCTCCAAAGAAAACATTTTAAGAGAATGCGAGTGTCTCTGCTGGACCTTTCTTCTTGGCCCACGGTGGAATTGTATCACAGAAAAATGGAATAGCTTCATATGCCATGAAATTGGGTCACCTCCCACCATCCTGATTGATCAGAAACGACACCGAAATCCTTGGGAGTGGGAATGACCCAGGGAGACAACAGCGGAGCTTAGCAATGCTTTTTTTTTTTTTTTTTCCAATTTGGCCCAGCCACAGCTTAGAAACTGTTTTCATCTCTCGTGATTCTGTAGTTAAAAATACAAAAGACATTTAGTTTATTTTCCAGGCTAACAAGAGCAAACAAATGAACACTACTGCGCTTTTCCTCATTTAAATACCTTTATGGTTTTAACAATAAGTAGAACATACAGGTAATTTATAATGAAGAAATTGTTTCTACTTCTACATCTTTGAATTAATTATTCACTTGTTAGTGTGGACTGTGTGTTAAGCAATACTTTTTGGTTTTGACATATACATGTGCTCTACATACATATATTCCTGTTTACATATGTGTGGACACATGTGTGGGCACATGTGTGTGGGTATGAGTGTCAAGGCCAAAGACTTATGTCTTGACTGATCTCTTTTTTTATTCCTGGAGGCAGGATCTCCCACCAAACCAAGGATGTGTCTCTGCCACTAATCTAGCTAGCCAGTTTATGCTGAGGGTCCTGTCTCTGCTCCTGTATTGCACTGGGAATGTGCTCTCTGGCATTCTTACGCTACAAGTATCCACTGAACCATCTTCCCAGCCTCACTAAGCATTTGCTTTAGGACCTGAGATGATAGCAGCGATTGCAATGGACTTTCCTGCCCTCCTGAAACCGATGGTCTCATAAGAAGAAATAGACAATAACAGCAACAACCACAATAATAAAAAGATAGAGAAGAGCGGGCAATGGTAATTACAGAGCAATATAATACAAGTGCTTCCATGGCTGCACAGTGTCAGAAGGTTTGCTTCTCAGTTTGAGACTCTTGTACCTTACAGCTGTGCTCCGTGGCTCTGCAAAGGTGAACTGAAGGCTGCTGGGAAAATGGGGAAGCACAGGTGTTGGGGAATGCCTGGATATATTTCACATGAAAACTTGAGTCTGATGCTGTTTTATACAAGAATACGGAGGCTGTAGGAACAGACCATGCGAGGGGAAAGCCGAGTCTAGCCGACGTTAGGACTGGCAGAGGCAGCTAGGGTGGTGAGCGAGAGGCTACATGGTGTTGGGAGATGAATCATGGAAAGCAGTGGAGAAGCTCACCGGAGTAGCTAGAGCGCGAGGATTGCAGACAAGCAGGAAAGGACTCAGTTGTCAGAAGGCAGTCCTCATGTCTGGGTAGAGAACAGACTTTGGGGATGGTCAGGCAAATGCCCAAGTCTGATGGCCTGTTCAGAGGTGAGCGCAGAAGTTTCAGTGCTGAAACTGTGGGTCAGACCAGGGTGGAAACTGTGATGGGTCATGCTGGATTTGGGCTGGAAAATTAAACATCTCTTCCTGCACTGTGTAAGCAAGAAGAAAATAACTTCAAGGCTTTGAGTACCCTTTCCACAGGGCTATGTCAGTATAGTGTTTTGCATGAGTTTGTTTCTGTGTTTATATTTAGTATTAGGGTTCTCTAGAGAAATAGAACCAGTACAGTGAAATGTATACTACAAAAGGGGATATGCGTAAGTGTGCATGTCTGTCTGTGTGTCTGTGTACATGTGTGTATGAGAGTTTGTGTGTGTATGTATGTGTACACATGTTTGTGTGTGTGTATGTGTAAGTGTGTGTGTACATGTGTGTATGAGAGTGTGTGTGTATGTATGTGTACACATGTTTGTGTAAGTGTCTGTGTATGTGTAAGTGTGTGTAGATGCGTGTATGGGAGTTTGTGTGTATGTAAGTATCTGTGTAAGTGTGTGAGTTTGTGTGTGTATGTATGAGTACATGTTTGTATAAATGTGTGTGTATGTGTAAGTGTGTGTGTGGTGTTTGTATGTGACATATGTGCCTACCTGTGTGTGGTGTGTATATTTGCATGTATGATGGGTGATGTGCATATGTCAGTGTGTATAGTATATCTTGTTCAATTATAACATCAAATTGAAATTCTAAGGCCTACTAGATATACTTAAGTTAGTGTTAAATGATTATTTCCTTGTGGTTTTATGATATACTTTTGCTAACCGTTTCTGACATGTAAAATTACTTTTAATCACAGCTGAAACATTTTATTAAGGAAAACATTACAAGTTCCATGCTGTGTCTCACTCACTCACCACCTCAGACTGGGACTTGCCTTCAGTTTTTAGCAGAGGGTCAGCCACTGTTCAGCTTGCCACAGGCACAGTTCATCCAGGAGAGTGGAGACTTTGCCTAGAGGGAAAGAGAAGACACAAAGAAAGCTGTTGACTTATTCATCCTCCTGGGAATCAGTGACTGAGCACCTGGGCTGACCGACCTGTGAACAGCAGCGTGCCCTGGCAAGAGCACAGTGGATGGCTTCATTTTCCCATCGCTGAAACATCTACATGTGTTCGTTTCTTTTCTGTTGCCACGACAACACACCCAGCCACAAACAACCTAGGGAGGGAAGGGTTTCTTTTGGCTCACCATTTCAGAGGGATAGGGTCCATCATGGCGAAGAAGACACAACAACCCGTGCTGGCAGAGAGGGAAAAGGATGTAGGACCAGGCTATTGCCAGTCCTAGGTCTACCAGTAGTGATGTGTTCCTCCAGCTAGCCTCCAACTCACACACCCATACCCACACATATATGTATGTGTATATATATATATATATATATATATATATATATATATATATATAAAATTTAATGTGTATAGGTGCTTTGCCTGCACGTGCACATGTACATTATATGTGTACCTGGTGCTCGCAGATGTCAGAAGTGAGTGTCAGGTGCCGTAGACCTTCACTGGTAGTTGTGAGCTACCATCTAGGTGCTGGGAATTGAACCCTGGTTCTCAAGAAGAATAAGTTTTCTTAACCATTTAGCCATCCCTTCAGTCCCAAGGCTCTGCTTTTAAAATGATCCATAACTTTCTAAAATGGCACCGAAAGCTAGGAACCTAGTGGCAAGCCTATGTACCTGTTGGGAGCTGTGCCACACCCAAGTCATACCACCCACCTATCAGCTCACTCTGTAATGACTGAGGAGTGCCCGGGTGTCCAATCCTTAGTCTGCTCAGAGAAACAGGCAGCCGGAAAGATATAAACGTGTCTCCTGGACCGTGTCTCCTTAAGAGAAGGACAATCAGCAAGGAGTGGCTTGCCATGTGGGTAAATTGCCCTAGAAAGTGGGTTTACAGGAGAAAGGGTAAACTGAGGCAAAGCCACTTTGATCAAGTTGCAGATGATCAGAGAGTTACAAAATGTAAAGTTAGTCATGTGAGTAGCCAAGGAAAGCTGCTGCAGGCAGAAGGAAGGACAGACGCTGGCTTGTTGGAGGGACAGGCCTGTGGCTGTAAGAAAATGAGCAGAGGACAGTGATGGGATACAGTATGGGGCAGTATCGGTTCAGGAGAAATAGAGCAGTGGGACCACTGTCCCTGTGGAAGTGGTTGTACACATTTTTTAGATGTATTTATTATGTATACAGTATTCTATTTACATGTATGCCTGCATGCCAGAAGAGGGCAGCAGATCTCATTATACATGGTTATAAGCCACTATGTGGGTACTGGAAATTGAACTCAGGACCCCTGGAAGAGCAGCTAGTGCTCTTAACCTCTGAGCCATCTCCATAGTAGTGGGGGATGGGGAAACAGGGGTAGCCACTAGAAAGTCCCAGATGCCAGGGAAGCGAGAGACTCCCAGGTCCCAATGGGGATGACTATAAGCAAAGCCAGGGGAGAGCAAACCTGTAGAGACAGTCAGTAGACAGGGAGAGCCCCCAGTTGAAGGATGGGGCCACCCACCCATCTCAAATTGTCTGCCCAGAAATGTTCCTGACCAAAGGAAAGACAGATACAAAAAATGGAACAGAGACTGAAGGAAAGGCTATCTAGAGACGGCCCCACCTAGAGCTCCATCCCATCTGCAGACAATAAATCCTGACACTATTGCTGATGCCAAGAAGAACTTGTGGACAGGAGCCTGGAATAGCTGTCCCCTGAGAGGTTCTACCAGCACCTGACCAATACAATTGCAGATACTCACACCCAACCATCAGACTGAGCCTGGAGACTCAGGAAGAGCTAGGGGAAGGACTAAAGGAGCTGAAGAGGATTGCAACCCCATAGGAAAAAACAGTATCAACTAACTGGGCCACCCAGAGCTCCCAGAGACTAGACCACCAACCAAAGAGTGCAAATGGAGGGAGCCAGGGCTCCAGATGCATATGCAAGCAGAGGATGGCCTTATCTGACATCAGTGGAAGGGGAGGCCTTTGGTCATGTGGAGGCTTGATGCCCTAGCATAGGGGAATGTGGGAGTGTGTGAGTGGGTGGAGGAGCACTATCAAAGACAAAGGGGAGGGGAGAGAAAGGGGATGGGATGGGGGTTTGCCAAAGGGTAACCAGGAAGGGAGATATCATTTGAAACATAAACAAAGAAAATGATTAATAATAATAATAATAATAATAATAATGAATATATGGCATACCCCAGGGCCACACTGTTGTTGCTTGACCTGTTGCCATGAGGGCTTTATTAATGTATATCTCTTATACATTTTGCACCTTCCACAAATCCTTATAAAGCAGGCATGTCTCCACACAGAGAGGAGACATGGCAGTCATTAACACTGGAACATTTATTTTCACTGAGTTGTTCAGTTTCATGGTAAAAGTTGATTAAAAAAAGTATTTGGCTGATAGATTAAAATGTGAAGGAATAAGGTGGAGGCATGGGTCAGCAGTTAAGAGTAAATACTCCCTTTATGCAGGACCTGAGTTCAGTTCTTAGAATCCAATCAGTGGCTTACAACCACCTGTAGCTTTAGCTCCAGGGGATTCAACACTGTCTTCAGGTCTCTGCTAGTACCTGTACTCATGTGCACTTACATGTACTCACTCATCAGCACATGAACACACAAAGAGTCTTTTTAAAAGATAAGGGTAATGTTATCAGGGAAAAGAAAAGGATAAAATAAGAAGCGGGTTCACTTACTATTGGAATTTGTGATAGAAATTTTTAATTGTTAATTTGACACTCTTCTAGAATCACCCTGGAAGAAAGTCTTGATGAGCCTAGATTGTTGGTGTGTGTGTGGGATATCTGCATGATATTGTCTTGACTAATATATGTAGAAAATTTTATCCTATTGTGGGTGGCACCACTCCCTTGGCTGGGATCCTCGACTAGTGTAGAGATGGGAATACATAAAGTGTCAAGTTGAGTCTGAACTCAAGTAAGCATGTTTTAATTTCTCTCCCTGCTCTTGACTATGGAGTGATAAAAGTAGAGGCTTCAAGCTCCTGCCGCCGTGACTCTCCACAATGATGGTCTAGAGCATGGGACTGTGAGCTAAGAGACTCTTTTTTCCCCTAAGCTGGTTTTTGTCAGGATGTTTTACCACAGTGACAGAAACATAACTAGAATGGAGATATTTGTAGTTTGCCAACCAAATGAATTTCCCCATGCTTCCCAGTTTGCTAGAGATCTTCAATTTTGTCCAATAGTGTACACCACTTGTCTTTCTTAGGGTTGCCATTGCTGTGAAGAGACACTATGACCAAGGCAACTCTTCTAATGGACAACATTTAATTAGGGCTGGCTTACAAGTTCAGAGATTTCGTCCATTATCTTCAAGGCAGGAAGCAAGGCAGCATCCAGGCAGGCATAGTGCTGGAAGATCTGAAAGTTCCACATCTTGCTCTGAAAGCAAACAGGAGAAGACTGTATTGCAAGCAGCTAGGATCTCAAAGCCCAACCCCACAGTGACATAATTCCTTCAGCAAGGCCACACCTCCCAACAGTGCCACTCCCTATGGGCCAAGCACCACACCATTTTTCAGCCACGTACAACTGTTTTCTCTGAAAAGTGATCTTTCTCCCAGGCTTCGAAAGTGCTGTCAGGTGAACTCAAAGCCGGGTATGAACCCCTACTTGTTTTATCAATGGGTAACTTCGGAAACTGCATATGAACCATTTAGTTCATTGAAACATGAGGAGGTTCTGGAAAATGGATCTTGTACTTTAAAAGATGCAGGTAGTGGTTAGAGAGATGGCTAAGTTCTTCAGAGCACATCCTCCCTTTGCAGACCTGAGGTACAGTCCTAGCATGCACATTGGTTGGCTCATAAATGCCTACAACTCGAGCTCCAGGGCATCCTGGCATATATGACATGTACTAACACATGCACGCACACACACACATACACACACACACACACACACACACACACACAGAAATAAAAACTAGCTTGGTAATGAAAAGACGTCTGGATTTTGATAATTTCAGAAAGTGTGGATGAGACTTCTGTATCTATCTTATAACCATGAGACTGCTTGTCAAGATTGCATGGCTGGCTCTGAGCCTACTTACAAAGAGTTATTGGCCTCTTGTTATAGAAAAGGATACCATGGGAGAACTATAAACACATTTGTAAAGATACTGTCTATCTATCTATCTATCTATCTATCTATCTATCTATCTATCTATCTATCCACCC
>NC_034599.1:110219831-110224275 GCF_900095145.1 Mus pahari | reverse complement strand
TATCTATCTATCTATCTATCTATCTATCATCACCACTACCACCACCACCATCATCATCTATCCTGTTCTTTTATCTATTGCCTATATGTCTATATGTATCTATATATCATCAACATCTCCTACACTTCCTGGCTGTATCTGTAGCTATTTTTATCTGTAAATCAAACTGCAGACTCATTTGTACTAAGATGAAAAAAACCCTGTAAATATAGCAGCAGAGAATCATAAAATATTATCATTAAATATTAGGTATGCTTGTTAAAAGGTATTTAGAAACCTTTACAATATGTAAGGAAGAAATACACAAAATATAAAAATGTGTGTATATGGTTCAGAAGGAGGAAACAGAGATCTCAGGGAAAAGACAGAGGCGGAGAAGTACCAATAGAACAACTTCTGGGTAGAAGAATTACATTATGAATTATATTAGTTTTTATACAAGTCTGTATTTTAGAGATTCTATTTTTGAAAGTAGATAAAAGTTGACAACTTTATAAAAACTAAAGGAAGATGATCCAGTGATTGCACAGACCTTTTCTAAAATGAACCGCTGGGCCCCCATGTCCACCTTCCTCTTATATGGCTCTCTCTGTCAGGCTCTGTCATTCATACAGAGATGTCACAGTCACCAAGAGAGATGGCTCAAGTGGGTGAAGTGGCTGCTGGGTAAGCAGGAATGCCTGGGCCCAGTCCCAGCACTCTCATAAAGACCCCGTCGCACACTTATAAACCCAGAAGTGGGAAAGCAGAGGCAGGAGCATCGCCGTGCTCACTGCCCAGTCAACCTAGCTTATCTGGTGAGCTCCAGGTAAAAGTGAGAGACCCTGTTTCAAAAGCAAGGTAGCTGGCTGCTAAGGGATGATCATCATAGCCATGGCCATTCCCCATCTGCCTATTAACAAGTAGGCACATGCATGCTGGTGACATGGGCACACACGGGAAGGAAGAAGAAAGAAAAGAAGAGAGGGAAGATAAGGATGGAATGGTGGGTGGGACAAAGGGAGAAAGAATGAAAGAAAGAGAGGAAGCAAAGAAGGAAGAGAGGAAGGGATGAAGGAAGGAAGGGGGAAGGGAAGAAGGAAGGAGGGGAAGAAGGAGGGGACGAAGAAAGGAAGGGAGGAAGTGAGGAAAGAAGGAAGAAAGGAAAGGAAGGAAGAGAGGAAGGGAAGAGGGAAGAAAAAAGAAGGGAGGGACGATAAGGAGGAAGGATGGGAGGAAGGATGGAAGAAGGGAGAAAGCAATGAAAGGAAGAAGGAAGCAACTAAGGAAGGGAGTAAGGAAGGAAGAAAGGGAATAAAGAAGGAAGGAAGGAAGGGTGATCGAGCCTATAAGGAACACACTGGGCGGCTCCCTCCCCACTCTTCCTGTTCCCTTCACGCTTCCTCTCCTACGAAGCTAAAGAGCTAAAGAGCTACTTTTCAGTAAAAGAATGTGTGACTCAGTCAACATAAGCAAGTGTTGGGTAACTCGGAAAGCATCCAGACATACTTTCACCACCTTCACCTGACACAGTGGTGCAGCACATGACCCATAAATCACCAGCTACCTCTGTGAGCAGTGACGGACTGCGACGGGTACTCACTGGGCCCTCTCAGGTCAGGGTACTGAGCATGAGCAGTGCTGGGTTCTGCATTACAAACGCTTTTCCAGCTCATGGGCCAGGGCAACATGAAACTCGGGCATGCAGATGTCCCTGTCAATGTTGCTGCATGGTGCAAATTAGGATTCAAGTCAGCTCAAGTCAGGCAGGGACTTGGGGCCTCTGAGTTAATTTATGATAGCCTGCAGAGGCCAAAATGAGGCAGAATCTGGATTCCCCTCCCTCTGTGATGAGACTGGGAATAATTCTGGTATCATCAGTTAGAGGCAACATTTAGAACTAACCTATTTATCATTTCATGATACCAAGGCACAGTCTTATCCTGTCCGTGGTTATTGACATAAGCATAGCATGTGACCAGACAGCCTATACACCCCGGTTCTCTCCTGGGCCAGCTTGTTTGCCATAGGATAGTAAAAGGGATGCATAGATACAGGATCAGGCACAGCCTGTGTCATCATCAGGATGGCTGGCCTGTGTAACTGTCAGGATGGAGTTGGGGGTCCTGCACCATCAGAGTGTGAGAGGAGGACTCGGGTGTATAGAGGTCATCTAAGCAAGTGTGAGGTATGGCCAACATGGAAGATGGGAACTCAATATGATGGGATGTTGTCAAGGTTTCTGCTTGAGGTGTTGTACTAAATGCAATGGAAGAAGTATCTGAGTAGGGAACAGTGGTGTTCTGGCTTCACCAAGACCTGCCTGCTAAGCTACATACACGTGAGGCTCAGGGTTGCTATGGTATGCATACCTGAGGCTTGGGGGCTGCACTGATAGACTCACTCCTGCCTGCCACCATCAGGTGTTGCCTTCATACAGGTGCCATTTCCTGCCAGATCTCACCACACAATTGCCTCAAAGGTCTGGAAGGTTCGGCTGGAAGAGGGTCAAGGGCAGGTTGGGATAAAGGGTTCTGTTTGTCTGAGCTGTAGCCCTCTAGGCAAAGCAACTCTACCTGCATGTAACTCCATGGAGGTGACTAAAGAGATGTGCCATGGCATATTTTGTGACTAGCAGTCCTGAGGAGTACTACTTCCGGGGGCAGAGGTTGAGAGAAGTTGAGTCTATGGTCTATAGTTCAACTCCTAACCGAGTAACTATTGCATGCTGGAAAACAGGTATGATTAGCACTCTTGTAAAATGCCAGTCTGGTAAAGAAGATAAATGTGTTCAAATCAAAGAGCTTAGTTACTGCAAAGGAGCTTGCCTAGGGAGGGTCTAATAATGCTTCCTGGGAAACCAAGGAAGAGTTTCAGAGAAGTTAGAGAGGGGATAATAGATCTTCACACCTTTGTATATGTGTGTGTGTGTGTGTTTATGAGTGTACATGTATATATGTGTGTATGTACATGTGTTTTCATATGTTTAGGTCTGTCTTTGTGTCCATATGTTGTTTAAGTGTGCAGGCATATGCATATGTGCATATGTGTGTATATGTATATGTATATGTATATATATATGTGTGTGTGTGTGTACATCTGTGCATATGAATATATTGCTATGTGTGTGAGTGTGTTCATATGTGTGTGTACATGTGTCTATTTGTGTTTATGTATATATGTGTGCATATGTGCACATACATGTGTGGTTTTGTGTATTTGTGTATCTGTATGCATGTAAGTATATACAAGTGTGTACATGCAAGTGTACATAAGTGTATGTATAGTCTATGTAATTGTGTGTGTATATGTGTGTGCATGTGTGTGTGTGTGTGTGTGAAGGTTAAAGATGAGTTAGTAATCTTCATCCTTATTGTCAAAACTGAAATCTGAAAGTTCTCTCTGGCTGTGGGTGCCTTGAGAGCACAGTGGCCTGGCTTTAGTGACAGGGAATTTCTGTGTTTCCTTCTGTCTGTTCTTATGCTTTACTGTTAATGTCTCTCTTTTCTGGTAGCTAGGTACTCACATTTGTTGAGGAAGTGATAAGGAGACACCTACAGCTTGTTCCAAGGTTAGAAGTTGCTCTTGGTAGGAGAAAATGTTTGCACCTGGCTCTGTAGTCTACACAGCATGAACTGCAATGTGTCAGCCATTCTCATCTCAAAGGGCAGGCCACCCAACCCAGCACCTAGAAGGCATCCTGTTCCAAAAGGTGGACCGGGTGGGAAACTTGCAAGTCTGCAGAATGCAATTACCCAAGTGGAAAGGAAGCCAGGGCCATGTCAGCAGGCCCTTCCCAGATGCTAGGGAAGGGACCACCAGCTCTGTTGAGGCCAGCAGCCAACATCTCAGCTCCAGAAGTCACCAAGATGTCAGACATTTAAAATGCCAAAGGAAAACTGAACCTGGTATAAAGCTCATACCCCTTCACTGGAAAATGAATACTGTGAGAGCCTTGGGAGACTTAACCCTCCATGATCTTTGAGGAGAGAAACGTTTCTGGATGAAGAGGTCAAATCTATCCACATCAGCTCCTCTCGGCAAGGCTGTGGAGTGACAGATAATCGGTAACACCGAAACTGACTAAAAGAGTCTTCCCAAAGCAAACACGCTGAACCCAGAACACTTACATACCTAGCCAGTTATAATAGACACTTACCTGGCTACAACAGGATGCTCTTTTTATGGCCAGCTGATGGAGCAACCAAGTGAACTTCAGTTCGCTACCAAGAAAATAGGTGAATATTTGGAGCTTGTGGCAAATTGAAGTAAGATGGGATTGGACAGGCCTTTAAAAGGCACCGCATGACAAAGCAGTATCAGATACACACAGCCTAGGTTCCATTTTACTATGGGGCCTGCGTCTGACCCTGTTAACATTTGTACTTTCATCTGGAGAGTGACATGTGTGTGTGTGTGTGTGTGTGTGTGTGTGTGTGTGTGTGTGTGTGTGTGTGTGTGTGTG
>NC_034599.1:110187672-110219379 GCF_900095145.1 Mus pahari | reverse complement strand
AGCTTTGATGAGCAGAGACTGTCTATGGTTTTAGAACTTTATTATAGAAAGGCAGGGGAGAGAGAGGAGAGAGAGAGAGAGAGAGAGAGAGAGAGAGAGAGAGAGAGAGAGGTTCCAGCCTGTGTGAGGAATAAGGGAGAGGCATCTCTAGGCTAAATGTTTCCCTGGCTAGGTGCCGCCTTTAGAAGTGACATTCGTGGGTTCCCATGTAAGTCAGATTCCTTCCCAGGAAAGCCGCAAGAACACTTCAGTGCTCTTTCTGCAAACGGTTGTTTGTGGGTGCATGCCTAATCCTGAAACCCTCTTGATCCCTCCTCCCCACCAGACACAGAAAGACACAGCTACTAAGGAGTCTTACTTGGCATTGAACAAGAAGGAAACTTGCCACAGTAGTTCCTTGGGATTCTCTCTGTCCCCGAATTCTGAGTGCAGGGAACCTGAATTGTGAAGGCTGAAAGGGGTGAGGTGAAGGTAACTGGATGCAGCCATGGCTCCCCCATGGAAGCAAGCTACCCCTGCTTCATCTCTCATGTTCCTACCCCCTGACACCCCTTACCCATCTCTTACAGCAGGTGACGAGGTTTAAGCTTCCCACTAGTTTCTCCATCATATAGGGCCAGATCTTCCCAGGGGACCTCTCATGATGAGCAGAGGACATTGAAAAGTGCACCCTCTAAGCTCCCACAGGGGTACACATTGGACCACCTTCCCCAAATTCCAACGGGAGCAGTTCTGTGGACTTGCTGATCGCATTCCTTAACTCCTTTGCTTTTCATTCTTTCTTGATGCTTTATGAGTTTATCTCTCACAGAGGGAATAGAGAACCAATTAGTTCACATTAATCCTGAGTCCTACAAACTGAGGGAAAACGTTGTTTGGGGCTATAGCTTGGACTAATTACCTCCTAGTTTTACTAGCCCCATATAACAGGAGACTTTGTACACGTTTTATGGGCAAGCTGGTTTTCTGAAAGACCCAAAGTCGAGTAGAGAATGAAATAGGCTGAGTTACAGTCCCTCCTAAATAATACTCCTTAAGGTGGGAAAGCTCTTCAGGGTTAAATTGCTAAAAACAAAGACTGTGTAGGTAAACAATGACTTTCTAAGTGACCATTATTTGTCCATGTCCTTAGCATTTATGGGTCTTATGAAACAGTCAGTATATTTATGCCCCTCTCTCATTACTTTTGGTCACAAAGCTCCTGAAGGAAAAGACGTAATTATGCCTCGTGACTGTAATAAGAGAAGGATTCAGCATGGGAAGCCTCCTGAGAGAGTGATGGGCATAGACGCTGCCAGGAATGCCCGGAGTCTGAACTTATATCCATCTACAGAGACACTCAAGAGTGTGCTATATATAGCCAGGAAGATGATTGTCCTGAGTTCACATCTCCAAAACCCTCACAGAGAGCCAGGCACTGGGGCACCTCTGACTCCAGCACTGGGAAGTAAGAGACAAGAGGATTACTGGGGCTTGCTGCCTGCCAGTCCAGTCCCAGGTTCAGGGAGAGACCTTGTCTCAAAGGCATATGATGTAGAGCCACAGTAGAGGACACCTGATGAGCATCAGTAACCCACTGGTATGCGCGCACACATGCTCACACACACACACACACACACACACACACACACACACACACACATATATATACTACCAAAGTCTTCTTCCTCCTGATGGCACCCTATGGGTGCCAATTAACTCACATGCCACCCCCAAGCAGGCTCACCTGTTTTTGCAGTGAGTTTATCACAGTCTGTGGAATATGTGAGCCATGCTGTAGCCTGCAATGGTTAAGCACTCCTGTACCTCATGCCTGAGCAAAGCTGAGACTCCAGCCAGAGTCCATGCAGAGCCAGTCCCTCAGGAGAAGGTGCTGTCTGGTTTGTTTTGGAGTTTCGTTGCTGTTTTTTAATTTCTGCTTTATTTTAAACACTGAGGTATCTTCCCCAGGGTCGGAAAGGTATTGTAGGCCACAGGGTAATGAACAGACAAGAGGGAGCCAGGAACTCAAGACAAAGAAGGAATTCCTTTCCTTGGCCACAAGTTCAATGTTTTCCCTGGCAGAACTTTTCAGCTTGCTCTATTCTTTCTGTTGCAATCAGAACACAAATCAACTCACCTGTTTATGCCATGAGACGTGTGCTGGTGGAAAAGAAGAACAATTAGAAAATGATGCACTTTCATGACCTGTACTTTTCAGACTATGTATGGTAAATGAATGTGTTTTATTTTTTAAGGTTTACTATGGAGGATATTTTTATAAACACCAATCAAATGATCAGGAAAATGCAATGTGTGAAGCAAACTTTAGAGACACCAAACGTCATGACTTAGTCACAATAGCCATGAAATTATGAAGATGTTGCTCTACTCGGAAGGTTGAGCTTCACACTGGCTGGCCATGGATGTGCAAGTTTTGCCAATCAGCATTTGTTCATGGGTCAGCTTTTAGGTCCCTTGGCCCCGCCCACTTCATCCTATCGTATACCTGGGTTTGTTCTCTCTCAACTGGATCTTCTTCATCTGTGCTTGTTGCATGTTCTTCTGTGTGTGCAGGGGTATGGTGTATGTGCACATGTGTATACATGTGTGTACATTCACACCCCCCTCTCTTTTTGAGATATGGTCTCACTATTCTGGAACTTGAGATATTGGCTAAGGTGACTCCCCTGGGATCCCCCAAGTTTGCACCTGTCCTGCCTCCCCAGCAATGAAATTCCAAGTGGGTTCCTCTGGGCTTGGCTCTTAATACACATACTCTAGGAATGGAATCTCTGTCCTGTATCTTGTGTGTTGGGCACCTGATCCAAAGAGCTATTTCCCTATTTCCTTACTGAGCACTCTGTGATGTCAAGGAAGGGCCCACACAAGTCATTTCAGATAGCAATTTGTTGTATTTTAAAAACCCCAAATTTCCCTATTTCTAAGAGGAAATAATCAGCTTAAAGTTAGAAAATAACACACCTCTGGGAATACCATTCAGATGTGTGTCAGGGGCATGCTGTGGCTTTGGAAAATCTTTTGGAATCTTTATCCCCTATAAGACCTGTCCCTGTGGCAGTGGGTCAGCTATGGGTACAGATGCCAGACTGAGAAAATAAAAACACAGAATAACCATCTGAATCAGAATCCCCACCAAGCAATGCATTCTCTTTCTAAATATGGTCCAGATAGTCCGTGGGACATATCACCTCTAATGCCTAGATTATACTCATGTCTTTAATCTATTTCCCAAATTCAAATTTACCAGAAAGCCTGTGTTTTATCTGGTAATTCCACATAGTAATCTTTTAGTGTGAATTTCTGTCAATCTGGCTACCCCCTAACCCACCCCCAAGTTAAAAAATCAACCCAACCAAATTAAATCTAGGTGTATCGACCAAACCTGTTCAGCCATTGGCAACCAGAAGTTAAAAACAATAAAAAATGCTAATGTTTCTTTGAGAAAAGTGTATCTCACATGGCAGAACATCCGGCCATCTCTGCCATCTTCCTCTTCCTCTTCCTCTTCCTCTTCCTCTTCCTCCTCCTCCTCCTCCTCCTCCTCCTCCTCCTCCTCCTCCTCCTCCTCCTCCTCCTCCTCCTCCTCCTCCTCCTCCTCTGCTTTCTCTTCTCCTCTACTTCTTCTTCCTCTGCTTCTTCTCCTCTTCCCCACCTTTTCCTTCTCCTCTGCTTCTTCTGCTTCATCTTCTCTGCTTCTTCTCCCTCTGCTTCCTCCTCTTCCTCTTCTCCTTCCTCCTCCTTTCTTTGCTCATCCATTTACTTAATAAACATGTTATTAAATCTCATAAACCATTGTACTCGGCAGTATAACGTGAAGAAGGTACCTGAATTTCCTGTCTGTGGAGCTGAGAGATGAAAGGGAGAAACGCCTAAACAGGAACAATAGCACAAGATGTGCTTAAACCATGTAGCCGTATAAAGGTTCTTCATCAACCATGGTAGTGTGGATATCCCTTGGTAACAACTGTCCCATCAATTCCAGTCCCAGGGGATCTGCTACCCTCTTTTGGATTCTTTAGGCACTGCACACATATGATGTACATGAACACACATACACACACACACACGCACACGCACACGCACACGCACATGCAAACACACAGAGACCCATACAATAAAATAAACAAATCTCTATACACAAAAGAATCACCCAGCATCATGGGTGTCCGTCCTGATGATAGGTTATTGCTTTTCTTTCCCTTGACTTTATGTCTTGTCCTTTTGCTCTGCCTGTCATTTTCCTTTGGCCAAGTCTGTGTATTTGTTACCTTTCTTATTGACTTGACAGAATATCTGATGAAAACAACTCAAGGAAGGGATGTTTTATTTTGGATCAGGATTTGAGAACACCATCCACAATGGAGGGAAGCAGGGAAGCAAGGGCATAAGGCAGCTGGGTCACCTTGTATTCGTAGTCAGGAGGATGGGGGGGAGACAGTTGATGCTTAGCTATACTTCCCTTTCTGATTCAGTCCTAGACCCTATCTCATGGAACAGCATAAGCACATTTAGTGTTGGTCTTTGTATCTCTATTAACCTAATCTACAGATCCTGTCACAGACATACCTCTCGCTTTCCTCAGTGACTAAATCCTGCCAGAGAGGCAGTGAAACTTAGCCATCACAGTCAGTATAATTAAAGTGTAGTGAGTCACTCCACATGAGGACACAGGTTTTCTTCAGGTGGACAGCATGGAGACAAACATTATATGTCTGTCTCTGCTCCTTGAACATTCATTCCAGCACCCCTACTACTCCACCTTCCTATGGGATGTTTGCCACAGCCAAGCCATTTTAGAAGTCAGAGCTTGTCTTCAGTGGGCCCTCTCCTGCCACACTGTACATCTCATGAACCTGGGAGCACCTATGCCCTCTGATGCCCTTTGCTACCTCGGAATTTGTTGGTGAGTTGGTAGCTAGGGCACAGGAGACTTCTGATTTAGAGAGTGACTCAAACCAGTTGCCTCCTATTTCCACTTAACCATTTAAATGGAAAGTACGGTTGCTTCCTCAGAGCGCGAATGCAAGAGACACTATTCTGAAGGAGCATCCTGCTTCCCGATTGGCCACAGCTACTGATGTGTCTAAGACTTGTGTGTGTAAGGACAACATGATTTTTTACAATTCTTATAAGGCACTAGGCATAACTTCAGGAAAGCCTTAAGTGCACATTGAAGATTCTGAGGCTAATGGCCACGGATGCCCAGAAACATTCCAATAATCCCGTGAAATAGAACAGCAGTTTGGAGTGTAGCAGTCTGTGTAGGAATTGTTGATAGCATCCATTCAGGCTGAGTATCTTACACAGACGTGCACTATTGCTCTGAGTGAGGAGTTAATTTGTTTTAGCCTTTTTGTTTGTAAATAAGACAGTGTTTCCTTCAGGGACTCTACAGAGCCAGTCCTTTCAAGGTGAACACCATTGTCCTTGATCAGGACTGGTGAAGGGGCCTTGGAAGCTGCACTTCCCAGCACATAGGTGCCCAGTGGGTCACGTGGGATGACAGTGCCCTAAAGCAGATGCCTGCCCCTCAGGTTGGAGGATGTAGACTGAATCCCATGACAACATTCTCTGCTAACAGCTTAGCAACCCCCATCAATCCCTTCCCAAATATTTTCACTAAAGTGACTTCTCTCCTTTATTGTCACTAAAGTGACTTCTCTCCTTGCTGCAACTGAAGAACTGACAGGAGCAACTCGAAGAAGGAAGAGTTTGTTCTGCTCACAGTTTGAGGCTCCAGGCTGTCGTGGCGTGGGAGAAGGAGGCTCGTAGTCTCAGAGTGTCCGCAGTCAGGAAGCAGAGAGAGATGACCACTGGTGTCCAGCTCGCTTTCTCCTTTTTGCTCAGTCCAGGAGCTCAGCTAATGGCTTGGTGACACCCATATTTAGGTTGGGTCTTTCCACCGCAATTAACCTAACCTTGAGAATCCCTCACAGACACGCCGAGAGGTTTACAATCTCCTGTGTGACTCCAGGTCCTATCAAGTCCTCACCATTAACCATCACATCAAACCTAGGGTGGCTGAGCTGGGGACTTACTTCTCCAGCCCTGTCTTGGGGTCTTTGCCCCTTGATGGCTTCATGGCAGCCTCTGGGCTGTGGCCAAACACACTCTGGAGATATAGAAAGTTTCCTATGTCTGCTGTTTCCTCTGGTTGGCTAGCTTCCCCCCTCCCCCCCCCGCCAGGATTCAGGCTAGCATCTAATGGAATATGTATGACATGTTAACGGTATCGCCAAATTCTTCAGGTGTTTATCTTAACTGATCCTCATGAACTATAGGAAGTGGATAGGGACATTTGAAGAATGAAGACACATGCACATGGAGTCTGCAGAGGAGGTAGGCAGGAATGGAGTCACCTTTGTCAAGGCTTTGGACACTAAACACTCCAATAGCACCAAAACTCAGGACTTGGTCCATACCCAGCTTTGACCTCCAAGCTCCTATTAAGGGAGCAGTTTCTTAACAATTCTTTTTAAGGCCAAACCCCAGTGTCTATGCTTCCCCTTGCTTTAAGTCTCCTCACTACACCTAGAAGCTCCTGGCCTTCGAGCTCATGCATGTATTCTTCGGCATACACCCCTCACTGGGATCTGTGCTGTCAAAGAAGAAGCAGTTTTGACCTCTGTGTCTCTGTACACCCTCTACCAAGGTCAGTGCCTAGGCAATGACAAAAAGTGAAATGGATGGGCTATTTATATGGCTTAGTGGTTAAGGGTGCTTGTCACCAGGGCTGACCATCTGGGTTCAATCCTAGCAAAGGAACCTACACATTAGAGCAGAGAAAACCAACTCTCAACGCTTGTGTCCTGACCTCTACACACAGATGTACATGTAATATACAAAAAATAAACATAAATTTCAAATGTTTTTAAAAGAATGAAATGCCCCCAAAGCACACCACGAGTCGAGGGACAATTGTTTATTATATCCAGGATATTTTGTTCTCTAAGCATGTCAGAACACATGCTTTGTGTCTGGAGCCTTGCTAGTTCTTAAGGCTATGAAGGAGGATATGGCCCACCATTCTGAGTTTAGAAGGTCGTGGGAGAAACCAACTCTCGGAAAACCAACTACACCTTGGGAAGTGAGCGTTTAGGGAAGGCTGCTTCAAGGGGGCATGTTCATGCTGACAGAGGAAGCCAGGTGTGAGCTTGGAGATCACGTTACCAACATGACCTCTGCTCAGTGGGACTCAGAGCTGGACCATGAAGTGTGAAGAGTAGAATTTACAATCTGATGCCGAGCAGAAAGAAAGGACCCAGGAGATTCCCAGAGTCTTGACAAGTTCTCTAGAGTCCAGACTTCACTGCGCACAGAGATGTGGCCAGAAGACTTTGAGATGGGTGCCAGATTTCAGCTGCTGTCCTCCATTTTATGGGTGGGATAACTGAGGTCCAGAGTCTCCCCTTTAGAACATGGGTGAAGCTGTCTTGCTATGCTTCCATTACACTGCCCTCAGTTTTCCCATACCTACCTTCCAGCCCAAGTTCTGATTTTTGTCGTCAAGAGATAGCTGTGTTGGTAGAGTGCTTGCCCATTGTGGACAGGGTCCTGGGTCCCACAGCCAGTGCCCACAGGTACCTGGTCCATTAATTAATTCCTGCCTTCCATACCAGTGCTGGGGAATGGAAAGCAGGAGGTTCAGAAGTCAAAGTCATTCTGTTTCACAGCAAGTTTAAGAGCAGCTTGGGGTTATCTGAGACCCCCCACACACACACACACAGAGAGAGAGAGAGAGAGAGAGAGAGAGAGAGAGAGAGAGAGTCAGCATAAAAACCAATGTGATGTCTCTGTGTCCTTGTCTTTCTGCTGGTACACAGATTTCAGAACTGAGCTTCCTGGAGCTAAGGAGCCCAGGAGCATAGGCTGTTACCCAGAGAGTGTGTGGGGGGCGGGACTTACGCAGAGGTGGCATCCTGTGTATTGCAGTTTCAATTCTCCCTCCATGTGAGGAAACTGCCTTTGTACCTGGAGTCTTTTATCTGAAAGGACGGCTGGAGTGTTCGGCTGACTTGGGGGAGTGGAGAGGCACAGAGGCTGGCTGCCCACGCTCCGGGCATGCGTGAGCACTCCCAGCAAAACACAGCTGGCACAGCTAATTTTAGCCTCACCGCCGCCTTGCAGAGAAACCCTTTAAGGAAATATATCTTCTCTGAAACAATCTGTATTATAATGTAGCAGCTGATCAACGTGTCAGAATATTATTACTGGTGGGGGGGGGACTCTGACAAGTAATTATGAGTTTTTGTTCAATTTGTGTGTGTGTGTATACAATACTTACAGAGCCAGGAAAGCACTGAGAAAGAGCAAGAAAGAGAGAGAGAGAGAGAGAGAGAGAGAGAGAGAGAGAGAGAGAGAGAGAGAGAGAGAGAGAGAAAGAGAAAGAGAAAGAGAAAGATTATTTTATTCTCCAATAAGTGAACAAATGTAAAGATCACTTTGATTTTATTTTTAAGAGATAGATAAAGTCACAACACAATTATTTGTGACAGTTAAGTCAACCCCCTTATTGAGATGAGGCTTGGCTTCCCTACAGAGGTACCCAGCTGAGAATCCCCACTTTTTCTCCTCTCTTGAGCATCCTCCAAAACCTGGGTTTCATCTTCAGGTCCTGGGTTCATCTAGCTTTTAATGTGTTAACAGATTTTGAAAAAGCCTTGAATACACTTTTCTCCCCACTTAACTAGAAAGGTTGGCACACGTGTGTAAATACACACACACACACACACACACACACACACACACACACACACACACACATTTCTCCTTTCCCCCATGCTCCCCTCGCAGGGCAGGGTCTGTTTTGTTCATCAATGCCATACCTCACCTCTGGGAACTTGGCGATTGAAGGGGAGAAGCAGCTTGGGAGCTTGGGAGCTTGGGAGCCCTGGTCTGAGCAGGGCAAGGAGGGCTGGGCCATGCCCCACCCAGGCACTTCATGGACAAGCTGGGGTTCGGTTCCACCGGGCTCGGCTGCAGACGCTGCTCACTGTGCTATTCCAGATAGCTAGCGGAGGGGTGGCAGCAGCCTCTTTCTTTCTTTTTCTTTTTCTTCTTCTTTTCCGTCTTCTCCCCCCCGCCCCCCTTGGAGGAAATACTGCAACCTTCTGGACTGCGTGCCCGGCTCCCTGGAGAGACTCTCTCAGTTCCACCCACTGGCTGGAAGGAGGGGAAGTGAGAGGGGCAAGGCCAGCGGAACACACCATGTCACTCTGGGAACCAGACAGCAGCAACTAAGCCTGCACGGGTTTCTTTTTCTTTTCTTTATTTTTTTTCTTTTTTCTTTTTCTTTTTTTCCCAGTTTTTTCCTTTCCATTCTTTTTCTTTTTGCCCATTGTTTCTTTTCCCTTTTTCTTCTTTTTATTAACATTTCCTTTTTCCGCGGTGGGAAAGAGACACACGAGAGACCGAAAGCTGTACTGCAAGGATTCCGAGTTGTGCTAAAGGATCTTTTTCTTTTTTTCTCCTCCTTCGCCTTTACAAGAGCCTGCGATTGACACCACTAGAGACAGGCTGGTTACAGAGCAAACTGCTTCATCCGGACTGGACCGGGCAGCTGGGAGGAACCAGGCAGGCAAGAACTGGGGAAGCAATCTGGGGGTTTCGCTACGGATCTCAACCCCCATCTGTTTTTGTTTTTGTTTTCTTTTTCTTTTTCTCTTTTCTTTTGGTTCTTTTGTTTTGCTTTGCTTTGGTTTTTTGGTTGTTTTAAATTCCTCACGGTGTTGGAACTAGTGAGACTGGAGTCTCAGAAGCCTCGGCAGTCACCCAGACTGCCAGGAACAGTGGATTAAGAGAAAGAAGCTCGCCTGCCTGGGGCATCCTACACCCTGTTATTCAGTTTCCTGCCTCGGAGATAAAGATCCCAGCTACATGGGCAAACGCCTGGATCAGCCACAAATGTACCCCCAGTACACGTACTACTGTCCTCAGTACCTCCAAACCAAGGTATGGCTGGACCCGCGGTCTTCAGAAGGTAGCGTGCTGCCTGGCGCTCCTCCGGAGCGTGGCAATCGGACCCTTTCCTCACCCTAGCCCCCATCCCCTCTGCCGACCTCTTTCAGATTACTAACCGTAGGAAAGGAGTTAACAAGCCAGAGGAAGAAGGGAGAGGAAGCCCGGAGTGCAGCTTTCTCTTTAAAGACAGGGGACTTTTCAATGGAGTGTTCTTTTGTTATTTAGCTGCAGAAATGCTGGTGAGATGGTTGAAGTCTTTTGCAGGTGAGCAGGGATTTTTTTAGAAACGAGGTCCCAGCAGACCTTCTCAGGAGCGAGAATATTGTTTTAGGAGCTTTTCTAGAGAGCTGTTCTTTGTGTGTGAATCTCAAAGACTTGGGTACCCCCTCCTCTTTCCCCCTTCCTTACAGAAAACACTCTGGGGTGGGGGCCACTTAAACTTTTCATGGCCTAGTGAAAGAGGAAAGAGGAGCGCCAGGAAGCACCCAGCAAAGTCTTTCAGAGTTTGTTGAGATTTTTTTTTTTTTTTTTTGGTTTGGTTTGGACTGTCTTTATTTTATGTGAAGCCTGACTGAGATGCTGTGGGGGCTAAAAGAACTAGAGGCTTAGCATCCATGGCTTTTACTTTTAGACTGGCCACCACCCCCACCCCGTCAGTTACCACTAGGAAGTCTGGGTGGGTGGGGGGGGGAGAAAGGCATGGGATGTAACTGATAATAATTGGACTTGAATTGGTTAAAGACTTTGGGCTTTGTGTGAGCATGTGCTTAAGTGATCATTAGGGGCCCGGAGGCAAGCCCACGAAATTGAGCAGGGGGGCAGTGCCCACCCTGAACTTTTTATCCTGCAGTTAAGACGTGAAAGATGTGAGGTGAGAGATCCATGCTCTAATCTGTCAATTCGATTGGGTTTGATTTTGGGGTGGGGGGTGGGGTGGGGGGTACCATGCTGGATACTCTCTGATTTCGTAATGAATTAGCCAGACCCCTCCATCTTCTTATTAACTCCACATGTGAGAGCAAGCAGGGCACGGCTGAGCAGTATATGCTGTCACTGGGTTCTCTGGCATGATCAGTGTTTGGTAATTCACGCTAAGGTTACCTCCCATTTACTCTGTCTCATCAGACAGTGACCATTTGGACAACAGCCTCTCAGGATTGCATTAAAGGCTGGTGTTTCTTTTTCCATTTTTTTCCTTTTCCGATTGCTCTATGCTATGCCCTACCCCTCCAAGGTCGACTCACTTTGCTTTCTGCCTTTGTGCCCACTTAGTTTGGGCAGCCGCTGCTTAAATAGACCAGCCCTCCTGCCTGGTGCCCTGAGTATTAACTCTTTGGGCAACTTGGTAGACAGTGCTGGCTGCCTACTACATTAAAGAAATGGTCAGGCGGGTTAAAAAAAGAAAAAGCACACCCAAGGTCCTTTTACTCCGCAAAGAGACAAAAGCAAGAAGCTCCAGGGTTGCATGAAAAATATCAAACATTCCAAACCTTTTACTCATTTGGCTAAATTTTTCCAAATGTTTCCCCAAATCGTGCTTTGTGCTGGTTCTGGTTTTCTGGTGCCATTACAACCACAGAGAAACTTTTGATTGAAGTTTGAGTGAAATAGTTGGGGTTTTTGTTTTGTTTTTCTCCTAGAGAGCCTTTAATGTAGTATTACTGAAGGAATCGTGAATGCTGGTGAGAGTTAAAGATACAGGGTGCTGGGTGAGTGAGCCACTGTAGGAAGGGGAGGGGTGAAGGGAAGGAGAGAGATAGGAAGGAGAGAGGGAGGAAGAGAGAGACAGACAGACAGAGACAGAGACAGACAGACAGAGACAGAGATGGGAGTGAGGAAAGACTGCAGTAGTGATTTGACCTGCTTTGCCTGAAAGAAAACTGAGAGGTTTATCAAGTCTGTTTGGGGGCCTGTGTAGCTTTAGTGCCCCACAGACCCTGACAGCGTCTCTGGGTCTTGTTACTTTCGAGCCAGCCAAAGCCATCAGTGTCTGCCACATTTTTAAGAAGTTAGCTCACTTACGCATCCTAAGCTGAGGTCTGGGTAATCAGATCAGGGCCAGGAGAGAATGGATGTGAAATCAGCTACTTGGGTTTTCATGGTAGCTCATCTTGATGGTTGCGTTGTAGAATATCAGTAGTTGTCACAGATTGTTTTGGTGCCTCTGGAATGACAGACGTTAATGACATCCCAGGAAACTAGAGATGTGAAAGGTTGGATTCTGAGGAAGTATCAGTGTGTGGTTCTCTCTGAGCATGTGGGGACTTTCTGTCAGGCTTCATCTGACAACGGGATGCAGGGAAGCCCGTTGGGGAGCCTGGAGGGCAGTAGAATACAGTTTCCACAGGACGTTTGCCCCTTTCCTACCTGCCTATCTCAGAACGGTATTCATAATCAGTTACAAGAGAGGGTGTTAGCTTTATATTTATTTGATGAGCCTAGATGATATTCATGAAAATCCACTGTTCCAGTATCGACGTCTAGTTGCAGCTTAAGTTGTTATCACAGCCAATGGAAACCATGCCCACATATAAGGAACACTTATATTTGATAGAATCCTATGGTTGATCGAAGTCACATCCCAGGGACATCAGACCTTCAAGGGTTGTTTAAAGTCAAGTGTTTTTTCTTCCTAATATACAAGAGGGGTGTGTGTGGGGGGGGGACAGGGGTGGTGGGATTTTCTTGGACTTTTTAAAGAATCAAAAACAGTGTTTAGCATCATTTTTAGAAAACCCGAAGCAAACATAAACAACCCCCGGACTCCTACTTTGTACTTAAATAGTGAGATGCTTGACACAAGTTCTAATCGCTTGTGTGAAAACAACAGGAAATTAGTACTCCAACAATCTAAAAATTGAGGCACAGGCCTTCCACTTCCTCAGATGTACGCTATAGTTCAGGGATGGTGATATTCTCCCCGAGTTCTTTCTTCCTGTTTCCGGTTACACGAGAGCCTAATGTTCTGCTTTCTTTAATTAAACAAAACTAGAAATCAGCTGTTTCTGTTTCATCTCCTGGAATCATTTTCCAGATGCTTAAAATGCTTTATAGGAGACAAAACATACATATAGCCTAAATAAGAGAGAGTAACTGTTACAAGGACTTAACTGCACACAATGTCATGTATTTAAATGACATAATGGGCGCTGTAGCTGTGGTGCTGGGTTATGTTCATATCTCTAAGTATTCTGGCTCTATGGTTTTTGGATATATATATATATATATATATATATATATATATAATATTTTTTTCTTTCTTGAAGACAATCTGAAGGAGGGGCATTGCTTTTGGTCACAGTACAGTAGAATTAAAAAAACCCTAACAGCATGCTATAATATTTAAACAAGTGAGGTGGCTTGATTTTTAAAGTTTTTTCACAGTAAGCTGCTGCTTGGACGGGTATGAGGGCCAATCTGTAGCTCTAGAGAAAAGCAATCTGAAAACAGTACATTGTCTTCCTGGCAAAATACAAAATGGCATTTGACTCTTGCAACCCTATGCTTTTCAAGTCTTCAGAAAAATCTGCCCACTGGAGTTGGGTTCTGAGAATCCAGACCCATTCTCCTGTGTTTCTTAACAACAAAACCAACAACAATATACCAAACAGTCAATAAATCAGTTGAAAACAGAAAGCTCAGGAAGGCGGTGTGCTTGCTCATTGCTTGCTGAACTGGTATTCCTGCATACTGGGGTTGAGAAAGGGATATTCTCTCCTAGGTAGTGTTTGGAAAACTTTAATCATGTTCCTTAAACTTCAGAAAGAGCCCCCAGCTGGCATCTTCTTTCTTGCGTTTACATAACCTTCCAGGCTCACAGGCCTCTCTACCAGCCCAGCAAGCAGGACTGCGTTCCCCTCTCTGGCCATTTGGTTTCCCTAGAACATCTTAGAAAGGGCTTGAGGCTAGTAGACCTTTCCTGGGTTCCTCTGGCTAGAGGCACTCAGATGACATTCAGAGCAGGAACAGGAGTGAGGGTGTCTCACTCACGGTGTATTGACTTCAGCTTCAATTCTCACCATTGGCAGCCCAGCCTGCTGCCTCCCACAAAGAGTCTAGCTTCAGTTATGTCATAGAAATGGATTGTGCTGTAGAAAGAGCCTATACCTAAAACAGGAGGGGTGAGGGATGGGCAAAGAAAAGGGGCTTCTAGAGAGCAAAGGGGCATTCAAACCTCTGGACATTCAGATTTTTCAAAAGCAAAATCACTCCTCATACAGTTGTCATGTAGGCACAGGAACACAAGCCTCCATGAGGGAGGGAAGGAGGGAGGGAGGGAGGGAGGGAGGGAGGTTGAGATTGCTTCCTGCTTCCTGCCTGGGCTCTGCACTGATAGCTAGTCTTTGGTAACCTGCCAGTTGTTTGAAAACAGCCCTGAAAACTCCTAAGTTCTGTTTTCCTTTGAAAGTTTGAAACATACAAAACTGGTTTTCTATTGAAAACAAAAAAACAAAAGCAAACAAAAAAAGAAAACTCGCAGTCATGGAATATTTAACTACAATTCCAAATATTTTCCTTTGCTTAGGGGTGGGAGTGAAGGGTAGCCCGGGAATGTGATAAATCTTGTTTGATTTATTTTTAAGTGTGCAGAATTTTAATTTGTTTTAACTAAGAGAAAAAAAAGAAATAGCCACAAGGATTTACTCCCTACATTCAGTCCTCGACTCCTAGGTCTTTAGGCTCAGCGGAGGTGGGTGCAACCTGGTGTGGGTCTTTTCTGGATAATATGGCTTTATCTCCTTAAAATGTCTTCTTCAACAGAGGTCAGATTGTTCAGGAACTTATTTTCTCTGGACTCAAAGCTTAAAGGAAACATCTTTAGGTCCTCCTAAAGCACCCCTCTTTCCTCTTCTCCCCATTTACAAAAGAAATAACTGAAATATGCGATAGAAGAACTTTCTACAGGAGGGAATAAGCTCTGTTTTGGAGCTGGGGACAGGGACACTTTTCAGGAAGGGACACAAAAGGGGGGGTCTAAGTTCATTCTGGGTCTTTTTGGCTTCAGCAATTCTAGGAGGCTTCATTTTGTACTACTGTGATTTATCACCAATCTCCTTTGATATTATTATCAGTACTTTAGTGGAGAGAGGTTCGTCCATGAGGGTGCTCCTGTTGGATTTGAAGAACGTAAGTCTTTTCTTTGAAAAGAAACGTGTGTGTGTGTGTGTGTGTGTGTGTGTGTGTGTGTGTGTGTGTCGAACTTTTTATTCAGAGTAAATGGTGGGTGTTTGTCCGCATTTGGCTTCAAGTACTAGATTGAAATTGTTTTGTAACAGTCTCATGCACCACAGCTGTATGTGATTAGCTAGTGTAATAGCCAAAGCATGCGAGAGAAGACGTTTTTATGCTATAGTTGTTGCAAAGCCAGAGTGCAGATGGGCCCGAGAGAGAGCAACAGGGAGCGAGACTGTGAGCTACACCGTGTCTTCAGGATGTGTGTTACTATTTTTTGCAGTAGTGGGAAAACATTGAACTGTTTTGGCTTTGCTTGAAAAAAAAATATGTTTTCTGGAAATGGAAACAGATGAATATTAACAATTGTTTTTAAAAAATGCCTGTGTGTGTCCTAGTGTGGCACATTTAATTAGAAGACATATACCTACTTAGTGGGAATGACAGACCTGCAAAAGCAAATCTCAGAGTGACACTCCAAACACAAATTCAGAAGCAAATTTCACATTCTTTTTTGATATTATGAGTAATATTTTCATAACTTTCTTCTGAATTTTTTGAATACTTTAATCTTTGAAATTCTTGTCAGAAAACCTTCATGGCATTTACCTCTAAAAAAGTATTTGTGTATCGATAAGGTTCAATTCTTCAGAGATAGCAAAATGGGAAAGAGTATATTTGTTTTGAAAGGTAATGGGAAATATAATGTATGGCTTAGCAGGACTATGGCATTTCCATTGATGATGTTAAAAGTTAGAAAATGACACACAAGGTCATGTGCTTTGCCTCTGTTTCTGTACTGATGGTGTCATAGAGAAGAGCTTAGGTTCTGTAGGCATTTGTTGTATTATTTATATTATTATGGTATTTTGGGGTACTGTTGGTTCCCTAGAGGTTGTAGGTCTGTAGGATTAATAATGCTAACACAGCAGGCTGGGACAATGCCACAGTGTACAAGACTGCCGATCCATGTTCGAATCCCCAGGGTCCGTGAAAAGGCTGCCTGCAGGAGCAAGTGTCTGTAATACCAGCATTTCTAAGATGAAGAAGAGATGTGAGGACAGATGACCTGCCAGGAGCTTAGAGGTCGGCTGACCTACCCAATGCTGTGGCAAAGAGACCCAGCCTTAAAAGACCTAGAAAGGGAGGAGGGGTTCCCAAGGTTGTTGTCATCTGAGCTCCATGGTGCCACCTATGGTCTCACACTCACACACACATAATAATAAAAAATCCTAATATAATATATAATAATTAATACATAATAAACTATAATATATAAATGGAAGATGTATGATTAGTGACTATTTTCAGGGCCCCTGGAAGTGTCTACGGAATTGGCTATTTGGTTTCAGATTTTAGACTTTGGGCATTCAAAAAAAGAAAGAAAGAAAAGGGAAGAAAAGGAAGAGAGAAAGAAACAAAGAAAGAAAGAAAGAAACAAACAAACAAACAAACACACCAGGAGGCATGGTCAGAAGTGAGCTGACCTTTGGTTTCTTCTAAGTTTCCTTTCAGGTTGATATCGGTAGCCAATTTGCACACCAAGATTTCTTTGCTTGCTTATTTTCCATTCACGTTTATTACTCCTTAAATACATACTGTTTAGAGTCGGATATATAAATATAGCTCTGCAGTGTGATATTTCATCCTCTCAAACATACCAGTTATGAAGAGGATGGGTGTAGATGAATGGTTCTTTCATCCATTGGGCATTCTCAGTTCTACCTGCTGGGGCATTGGTCTATTGGCCAGTTTCATTCCCCCGACCCCTGCCCTCTTTAACATTTGGAAATCCTCTTTGTAGACAGCCTAGATGTGTTTGGTGCTCTATCGACCTTGGGAGGTGACCTGCATTTGGTCTTGGGAGGTGACCTGCATTTGGTGCTTTTTATGAATTTTTGTTTGGTTCTTTGATGCTCTCCTCAGAGCAGTCGAAGGCTGCTTTGCAGGGTATAGGAGTTTGACAAATATAGCTGTGCCCTTCACATCTGAATCCCAAACACTATGAGGAACCCATCCATCATTTGGGAGTGGGTGGAGAGGGGTGGGACAAAATGACAGGCATCATTTAATCATCCCCATGACGGCTGTTTCTGTAGTGGTGGTTAAAGTTCTCTCTTTTGAGTGGATTGAGTTCATGCTTATCTAGGACCTTGCAATGAGCATGATGTCTTCCACTCCGAAGCTTCCGGTCCATAAGGTGGAGGAGGAGCAGACACGTGTGTATGGACAAGTTTGGGGGAAAAAAAGCTGAACTGCCAGTGAACATATGCAATACTCTTCATTCATGAATGGATGTGGGCGCTAAAGTGAGTGAAGAAACAACCATTGAGAGATGAGATTATATTTAGAATGGGGTTTGCAAAATGTGCAAATTCCCAAGTCTAATAGGAGCCCTGGAAAAATGATCAAAATACTACAGTTACTTAGAACATAATATTATAGGGGGGAAAACAGTAATACCTCAAAGACATATAAACCCACTCTGGAAATTTCTTTTCTTGTCCTTGCTGGAGACCATTCTTCTTTCCCCCTCAATCTCCACTAAGCTGAATGAATAAGATGAAATACCATAGAATGACCCATTTTGAATAATTTGCCTTTTAATCTTTGACAGCCATGTGTTGGGTTTTTTATGATTTTGCACATGCGTTGCCATTTTTCTTTTTATGATTGCATGTTTATGTTCGGAGCAGGAGGGAGGGGACACAGCCATTGGGGAAGCTTTTGCTTCTGTCCATGACCTGGCCTGTCTGCCTGCTAGACTTTCCTTTCCTTTCAGAGTTCAGAATTAACACACTGGCCCTAGAGCTGGCAGGCAGAATGGCTCAGACTATAGAGGGGCTGTGCGAAGTTTTGAACCTGACTACCTGACTTGAGTGCCCAGATCCCACAGAGGAAGGAGGGAAACGAACCCCCAAAGTTGTCCTTTGACCTACCTCCACTCAGATGCTATGGTGTACACACATCTGCACTTGTGTATACAACCCAAACAGACACACGGTAACTACTCACAATACAAAGTGACTTTCACGCTTCCCTCACAGTGCTGGCTGTGAATGGTCCTTCACTCATCTTACTTGGGCTGACAATTTCTATACTGGATATTGATCATTTGTGGAGTTCAGTGAGGATTGACGAGATCTCATCTTCCCATTTTTTTTTAAAGACGTGTTTATTTTGCTTATGTGAAGATGTGGGATCTTGAGTGAGTCTGTGTGAAAGACGTGCATTTGTGAAGCAGAGGGCGAGCGATTCCCAGAACTGGAGTTGCAGATGGTTGTGAGCTGGCACGCGATTCTGGGTCCTCTTCAGGAGCAGCTCTCACCCCTGAGCTCCTTCCAGCACCCATCTTATTATTTTAACATGACTATTTGCTTTCTACTCGACTCAATCAGTTTTTTGACTTAGGAAAATTCAGCACAGAAGAAAATGGAAAATATAGTGGTAGCTACATGAGTATTTTAAACCAGATGAACCATTTTAAATGATTTTTATGTCATATTTGATGGATTTGCTGATGTGTATAAACTCCTACGTTGCGTTGCCAGGCTTTATTCAGCACCTGAGTAGACAATAGCATTCTGAATGTGACTTAAGCCAGAGTATTTAAATTTGATCAAATTCCATTTTCAATCATCAAATAACTTTGAGCAGATGAATCTGGAGGAATGAGTATGAAGTTTGGGCTGGTTTGAGGCATATCATTTTCTGAGAATTCAGTTCATTTACTGTATTGATTTAAAATATCAAAAGATTGTTTTCTGGAAAACCAGCCCTAACAAGCCCACATATGATGTAATTATTAATTTTGATATCTAACTTCTTTAGAATAATAAAACATCTTTTATTTGATTTGAAGCTTGTTCTTTTGAGAGTTAAGCCAATCCACTGTTGATTTTGTTCTAGACTTTTGGCCCCTGCTCTCTCGTCTGATGCAGCAACCAATTCCTGCTTCTTTCTTAGCTTTAGAATAATGCATTTTTAATATGAACTATGGAATTCTGAAAAAATAAAACATTCTAGTAGTATCCCTCAGCATTGAAAGAGATTCTGAAACACTTTGCTTCAAGCACGCCTACCTGGTCTATGCATCCTTGTACATTTGAGCTCCCCTTTTGAATACCATATTCTTGCAAAGTTTGAAAAACAAGTTACAGGTAAACTGTTTTGAGGCACCAAGGTTATCACACTAAATGGGATGATAAATAGAAGGCAATAAGGTTTATGTTTGATTTACAGTTCCATTTTTGGAGTTTAGGAGATTTTTGTGTCACACTCTACTTCGTGGGTGGCCTCTGTAGGCTTAGGTTTTTCTCTAAACCTATTTTATTTAGGGTTCTTGAACACTTCATTCTCCCTTCTAGCTCACTGACCAGAGGTAGGGAAAAGGAAAGTTTATAGGAAAAGCGTGTCATGGACCTGTTTAGAAGTAGGTCTTTGTGTCGATTCCACTCTTTTTTTGTCAGGGTACCAGCAGTTCACTCCAATAGCAAACACCAAACACAGTAGCAGTGGCTCAAGCCAGCAGAAACTACGAGGCTCTGCCAAATTGATACGACTCAATGGAAGTGACGAGAATCAGCCGGAACACCACAAGAAGTTCTTTGGCATGTTTCTCTCTACAAAGTGAAGATCAGCGAAGAAGAGAGACCAGCAAAGCATTGCAGGGTCAGAAAAGGCCGGAGAACACCAGGAAGGTGTTGCATGGCATTGCCATGCCAAAGAGACCTCTCAATGTCTGTGTGGTTCCACTTACACCCCTTCCTAATATCATGTGCATCTCAAGCATCTGCCCCAGAACAACATCACATGCCCTCTCATGTATCAGCTTCACCGAAGCATCCTTTCTCAAGACAGCTTCCAGAGAAACATCACACAGCAAAAACAGAATTTCCAAAGAAAGCAGACATTTCCACTTCAGGCCTTAGCTTCCATTGGCTGTGGTCTTAGGCCTGTCCAGAGATCTCTATTGGAAAATGTCACTGACTGTCTTTGGTTGACCAAAGTGGACACATTGGATTGACCTGTGTCAGGGAGAGACAGCTGCAAGGTCCAGGTCTTAGTGCCAAGTTCACCAAACTCATTTTTGTTTGTTGGAGTTGTCTGTCAGGGAAAGATCTGGTTGGATCTGAGTTTCCTCAGGCTGCCAGCTTGTGGTACCAAGAGAAGGCAAACCAATGCCATGATGCTTTTGCTATTGGGTGGTTTTTCTAGATTCTTCTCAGAGTAGCATCGTGTCTCAGAATCGCTAGCTGCTCCTGTTCCAACAATTTCCATGGCTTCTGCACCTTGGGGACGTTCTCTTGACATGCAGAATCCATGTGCCTCCTAAAGAACATGGTGTCTCCATGTGTGTACATTTCAACTACACCCATCACTGCTTTCACAGAGTAGTCAAGGCTGCCCAGAGATTCTGTCTCCGTGCTGCTTCTGCAACACCAAGAAGACCGCTTCCTTCCACTCTTCAGAGAGCTCCCATTCATTCTTTCCTTCTTTAAGCAAGATGGAGTCGGTCTTGTTCTGCACCAATTCACAATCTTCCATCCTCAGCCTCCCGTGGTGGAGTGATGAGACTTTAGGCACATGTCACCTTGTCCATTCATTTATAGCATTTTATCTCAATACCTGCTGACCCATCTTGTAGGCTCAGAGCTGCTCTTTTAAACAGGATCTTTAGCTACACACCAAACTTCATTTGAAGGTTCAATAAACCATCTTTTAAAATCTCTTCCATATACAGAATACAAGCATACACTCCTAAAAAAGTCACAGGCGTATTTTGGTGTCTCTGACTTTCTCTGTAACTATATAATGACAGAAATGGAGAGGGGCAAGGCACTCCTAGGGAGTCACAGATCTGTTTCCTCTGGACCATAGGCTGGATCTATTCCCTCTTACCATGGGTGGCTCACAGGGACAGCTCTCACCAAACTGACAGGGATTGATATTTCTCAGTTTTTGTCACAACAAATTGTATCTTCTCGTGCTTTGAGACACACTGTCGGCATGTCACAAAGACCATGTATCTGCTTTCTTCCCTCTGTTACTCTCAATAGCACCTTTTCAGAATCCTACTGATTGATTTGTTCTAATTAACCCCTAATGATTTCATAACACGTATTTGTCCCGTGGAGAGCAGTGATCTTCAGAGCACTTTGTCACATGGCTGCCAAACATGACAGAACAGAACAGTTTGACAGATTTTCCTTAAGGGGTGGCTCATGGGAAAACAAGCAAAAGGGACCTGGGAAATTAAGAGGGGAAGAGCGCCAGCTCTTTGTCTCCTCTAACATCTTTTGGAGTAGATGACCAGATTCCTTTCCAAAAGCAATCAAGAAGAGCTGCTTGTCAATGGGGAAGGCCATTTATGAGTAGGAGGCCATCTTGGGGCAAAACCTGAACTATATGGAAGTCGAGGAGCTAAGGTTTTTGGTGTCTTGAGGGGAAAGCAGTCAAGTCGGTGTGGACAGTTGATGATCTGTTTCAGTTTGCCATATGCTGTAGCGTTTGGCAATGTCTGTCATTCTTGACATACACACACATACACACAGAGGGGGAGAGAGAGAGAGAGAGAGAGAGAGAGAGAGAGAGAGAGAGAAAGTCAGAGGACAATGTCACATATTCATGCTCGGGGGCAGCCACCTTGTTTCTGTTGTGACAGGGTCTTTCACCAGACCTGGAATTTGCCAGGTAGGCTAGGCTGGCTGGCCAGGGAGCCCCAGAGATCCACCTGACTCCATATCCAAGCACAGGTGTTATGAGCTCCCAGCTCCTTGGTCTGGCTTCTGGTGACTGAATCAGATCCTCATGTCTGTGTGACAAGCAACTTGTGCTTGAGCCAACTCCCCAGACTTCTGCTAATCACACTTGTGTCGATAGTCTCCTTCCCCGTTCACAAGGAGGTCCTGTCTAAAGGTCTTCCTGGAACTCTTGTTTAGAAAAAAGAATGCTTTCCAGAAGGAATCATTAGAATCATTTTTTTTAACCTCTCTGGGCAGTTATATGTGTAAATTAGTCATGCCAATCTGCATGTGTCCTGTACTATAATTGTGAACAATGTTGTTTTGTATAGAACCAAGGACAAAACAGTGGTGTAACATGTGCAAACTGTGAGCTCTGCAGAAATGATATTTAAACACCACCAATGAGTTCCGAGACTCAATGGTCAGGCCAAGGGAGGATCTATAAATAATGGTGTTCGATGGGCTCTGTTAACCCAAAGGTACCTTAGATGGGTGGAGCCTGGGGAGATGGTGTCCAGATCTCAGTAGGTCCCAGAAAGGCTGGCTGGTAGTTTTACTGTTTCTGTTCTTTACTTTTTGCTATGGTCTCTAGACCTAACTCTCTACCTGTGTTCCTCTCAGGATGGTCAGCACACATGACCTGCCTTTTGTGTTCTGTCCTGTGTCTGTCCTTGACTTGCTTGATTGCTTTCCTTGGCTTGCTTATCTATCTATCTATCTATCTATCTATCTATCTATCTATCTATCTATCTATCTATCATCTATCTATCTGTCTATCTATATCTATATCATCTATATCTATATCTATCTATCTATCTATCTATCTATCTATCTATCTATCTATCTATCTATCTATCTGATTCTTCAATTTAACTTCTATTCCTTTCATCTATTCCTCCCTCCCTTCATTCCTCCTGTAATTAAGGTTTTGATATGGATTTGTATTCTTTGACTCTTTGTATCTAGCTCTGAAAACCTTCCATCTTTTTACCTTTGAGCTTTTGGGTCCTTCCTGTAGTGTCTTTAGTAGGTTGTTTGTGTTTGTTTGTGTGCCTTTCCCATTTATTTTCCCTCAAAGTAGAATGGAATTGGTGTTTGACTTTCTCCTGTTAGTGCTCAGTGGTAAATTTGTCTCTGTGTTTTTGAACACGACTGAGCTACTTATGTCTTGATACATTTATGGTAGAGGGATACTCAGATTTATGTCCTGGTTAGTCTCAGGAATACTCTTTCAGCTTGGATTGCAAGTTTTGGTATTTGAATGCCTCTGTAGGATCTAATGTATTCCCTATATAGACTAATATTCTAGTGGTGGGTTTTCAGAATGAATTAAACCATCTTGTCCCATGTGTCTCATATGTCCCACAGACCTACCCCAATGGTATTGTAGTTTTTCAGAATTTTGAAGAATCCACAGTTGTGTAAAATATAAAATGACTTCCCTATATGATTAAGTAACTAAGAGGATATGCATGTTTATCTATGTTGATGAGTCTGCTGAGAGACACTCAGTGAGTAAGGCACGTGCCACCAAGCATGACCTAAGTTCAGTCCCAGAAACCTATGTGGTGGACCCAGAGAGTGGAGTCCTGAGAATTTCCTCTCATTTCCTCATGTATGCCTTGACAGACACAAAGATTCAAATGCGAACACACTCACACAGTATGTGTAAAGATGAGATTAAATAATGGGAGACAATGTCAAATGGCATTCTAGAGAATTAAAGAGCCTCTACACTTAGGAATACATGAGAACATTGGCCCATAATGCCATAGGATTATATGAAAGCAGTAACCTCAGTTGAAATTTTCATCTTGAGTTGGACTTCTTTCATATTTTCTACCCCATGTAGAACCCCTTAGGTTTTGTTTATACTGTTTTTTAATGTATCATATTTTAGTTACATTGCTATTGTTAATATTTATAGAAAACATAGTTTCTATCTTCATAATTCATGAACATTTAGGAAGGATTTCTATTACAATATCATGCATTGAGCCATCTAAGCCCCACTATGGAGAACCTAAGAATCTCTCAACACAGCACTAGGTCACTAGAGAACTCGGCATCAACCAATATTATAGGTACATACACTCCTCTCACCCTTATGCTTCCCCCTCCTCCTCTCTCCTGGCCCCTCCCTCTCCCTCTCCTCTCACCCCCCTCTTTCTTCCTCTTCTCTCCTCCTTTCTTTCTCCCTCCCTTTTTCTGGCATCTCCTTTCTTATCCCAGTCTGGCCTGAAGCTCTGGGTAACCCAGGCTGACCTTGAGTTCGTGAAATCCTTCTTCCTCTGCGTCGTGCATGTTGAGATTTCAGGACTGAGACGTCATGCCTGGCTCTTCAACCGTATTCTTTGAGTTCATGCATAGTTATTTCAGATCTATCGAAATCGGTGCTTTCACGTCGAAGGTATTGTTCCCTCATGTTTCCTCAGTGATGGACATTTGGCACATGCTCAGCTCAGCACGTCATTCCTGTTTATGTTTCTTATGGTCAGCATCATGGCTCTTATTATGTTTGCACCACAGTTTACAGAAAGGTAGCTCATTGGTGAATATGATTTTCCTGCCACTATTTGGTCACTGTGGGTTATGCTGCATTGTAAATAGCCAATTACTGAATATTAAGTTGGTGAGCTTCTGATCATTTTAGCTTCCTTTAAAGCCTTGATGAGATTCTTATTATGTGGCTGCTTAGATTCCGAACAACTCACGATTCTGTGGGTGGCATGACTCTGCTGCCTCTCTGTGCTTAAACTCATATGAAGTATATTCTGCTCCTTTAAAATATTTGTGTCTCTGTGTGTGTGCCTATGTGTGTGTGTGTGTGTGCCTATGTGTGTGTGTGTGCTTATGTATGAAGGCCACAAATTGACCCGCAATATCTTAATCAATTTCTCTTCCCTTTATTTTTTGAGACAAGGACTTAGTGAACCTGGATCTTAGTGACTGACTAGACTGGCTGACCAATGAGCTCTGGGAATCTTCTTGTTTCTATCAGCACCAGATAGACTTACAGACGTGAGCCACCATGATCAGCTTTCTAGGTGGATGTTGAGGATACGAGCTTGGGTCCTCACACCATGCCCAATCACTCACAAACTGAACCACCTCCAAACCCTGTTCTCCTCCATGAGGTGAGAAAATGGCTGTCTTAAGTGAGTTTGGATTGAAAGGGAGCCCTCACACTTGACCAAAGAAGAATAGGTCATTTCCTCTTGACACCCTCTTAGAACCCAGCAGGGGCTCTGTGTTCCCATTGCCACCATGAAGTCATCTTGCAGCCCTTTACCAGGATTCCTCTCATGCTCAGGATAGATTTCCTCTGTCTGCCACCTTATATGCTAAGTTGAAGGGGGCATCAATCAGCCAAGGGCACTTTTAAGCAGCACACCTTTCACAAACAAACATCTATCTATCTATCTATCTATCTATCTATCTATCTATCTATCTATCTATCTATCTATCTAATAAAAAAATAAATCTTTTTGAATACTCACTTTTACAGAGATGGAGAGATGGTCCTGTGGGTTAAATGCTTGCTGCTAAAGCAAGAGGACCCGAGTTCAAATCCCCAGCTCCCATGTTAAAAGCCAGATAGAGTGGAATGAACCTATGATAGCCAAGCTGTATAGGTAAAGGCAAGAATTCCTGGGGCTTGACAACCAGCCAGCTTAGCCTCATCGCCCAGGTCCAGGTTCCAGCGAAAGCTTTTTCCAAAAATACGAGGTGGATAGCTCCTGAGGAAAGACACTTGAGGCTGGCCTCCAGCCTCCACCCACACATGCAAATACTGGAACACAGACACACACACACACACACACACTCATGCACACACACACACACACTCATGCACACACACTCACGCACACAAACACACACACTCATGCACACACACACTCATACACACACACTCATGCACACTCACACACTCACACACACACTTATGCACACACACACTCACGCACACACACTCATGCACACACACTCACACACACATACTCATGCACACACTCATGCACACACACTCATGCACTCATGCACACACACATAAACCAAGGGGCATGGAAGAGAGACAGAGACAGAGAGAAGGAGAGAGATGCAAAAGCAATAAAAACGTGGTATTGCCCAGTATGCTGTATCAACTTAGTTTAAGAACCAACATATTAGCAGGGTCTGGATGAGTTTAATAACTGGGAATGAAAATAGTGAGTTTATTTGGGTAAAACGTTACTGTGTGTGTTCATCTTGGAGGCCCAGTGTCTGGGTTTGCAATTTACTTTAGTATTGTGACCCCCAGATTTCATTTCCTTATTTATATTTCACATTCCTCCTGTCCAAAGAATGCTTTGCATATCTGATAAGAGTGTCTTTGGGGTCAGTGTGAGACTAGTGGTCCTTTGTTTCTGAGTTCCACAAAGAATGCAAATACACTGATGACCAAGGAAGGTGAAATATGGGGTAAAAGCGGTTTTCTCCAAGAGATGATTATTGTTGATCATCATTGTTGCATGGAGGAAGGCAGCGGAAAGACTTGTGCCTGGCCACAGTGTGGCAGAAGGCTTTCTGCTGGCTCAGATCAATGTCTTCCTTGAAATGCATCTCCACTCTTCTGCTCGTCTCTGCGTACCCTGCTCTCCAGTCAGCAAGACTGAGATCTTGCTTGGATTTGCTGTCTGTAATCCTCCTGTTTTCTTATGTGACATGTTGGTATTGCTGTTTTGTTTTGGAATGCAGCTGAACGATCTCTCTCTCTCTCTCTCTCTCTCTCTCTCTCTCTCTCTCTCCCTCTCTCTCTCTCTCTTCTCTCCTCGGCCCTTTATAGAAAATTCACCCGGCAGTCTAAAATGAATATATTGGGAAATTGTCTGCTTTCTACATTGCTATATTTCACAATACTTGTACTTTTCTCATTGAAGTTTCCAGGATGTCTTTGTCCCCTGGAGGAACTAAATTAGAGGGCGGAAGAGGTGTCATTTTCTTGCAGCTGACTAGAGTGTCAGCTCTTGCTTTCCCGGAGTGAAACCTCATGTTTAGAAGTGTCGTGTGTGAGGCCAGTGCTGACTTGGGGTGCGGAGCTGAGTTTTAATGAGAATGGTTCTCTGGATCATGCCTTTCAGCTCCATCGTCAGCTGTCCAGTGTCCCTTCAACTTCCTGGCATTTCTACTGCTAAATGTTAATTCTACCCTCTTGGTAATCCTCCTTTAATTATTGTGGTTACACTTACCAAGCTTTTCAAGCTCATCATTCAAGGGCCATTTCAGAGTTCTTCAAGCTGTGTGATTTCCCAAGTATCCAGTAGCTGCTTAATAACCATTGACTAAAGGGCCCTTGCATATGTAAGTTTTGTTCTGAGTCTGATGTCACTTACTGTTAGATGTTTTTAAACCACTAGTTTGCTTCCCTTCTCTCTGTCCTATAAGCTCCCACGGGTGAGCACCTTTGATCTCTTTGTCCTGCCTCCAAATCCCATGTGCAGCATTGGCTGGACACTGTCACATGACCGATACCTAGGGAATAAAGAAAAGCCTCACTTGGCATAGGTGGCATGGAGGCTCTTACTGTTTGTGGAATAGAAGAAACATAAGACAGGCGTGAGTGTGGGGTAGGGGGGGAGATAGAATGTATGTAGTAACACAGAGCTTTGGCCTGAATATCACCTGGATAGCCAGCAAATGGGAACTGCTGAATGACCTTAAGACATAAGAAATAATGGAGGTGGCTCCACTAGTAAAGTGCTTACAAAGACCTGTTCTATACCCAGAACCTTTGTAAAAGAAAATGGGCATGTTGGCATGTGCCTGGAATCCCAGTGATTGGAACCAGAGACAGGAGGATCTCTGAAGCTCACTAGAAAGCTAGTCTGGTCTGTTTGGCAAGGCCTGAGCTAATGAGACATCCTGACTCTAAGAAATAAGGTGCTTGAGGAGTAACAACTGAGGCTGTTCTCGGGGCTCCACACACATGCATATATTACACACACATGTACACACACATCCACACACTCATCCACACACACATCCACACACTCATGCACACACACATCTATACACTCATGCATGCACTTGCACACACACTCATTTATGCAGTTGCACACACACTCACACATACACAGATACACACACATACAAGTAATAAAAGTTAGAATAAAAGAATGAATGCTGGTTTAACCTTTGCACGTGGCACGGCTGAATAGTCTAATTGAAAACCATAGCTATAAAAGAATGGACATCTTAAACCCTTTCATTTTATTATAAAATTCTTACATTTTTACCAAAAAAATTTATAAAATTTTATATAACAGATAACCTGCTCTAAAAAAGTAAAAAGTGATGTTATAAAAATGTTTACGTTATAAATGCCAAACGTTTATTTATGTCACTTTAAAGATAGAATAAACTACAGTTCTGTGAGGGAGACAGAATAAGGTCAAATATTCAAAAGGACAAAAATCCATAAGTGAAGAAGTAGTAATAATTAATAAACAGTTAAGTAAGTAAGTCACCACCATTGATGGTGGTGAGTAAAACTCTAGTAAGATACATTTTTACCTACTAAATTGTTAACGAGTTAGACATTTTCTCACACCTGGGGTAATTGAAGCTATAGAGACCTATACACTCTATACACACACTACACACTTAGATCTTAGAGAGAAATTGCTGGCTATGTAGGTTAGGGTTCTGAGTTGGAATAGATGCATTAGAAATTTTACAAGCATTGTCTGATATATGTCAAGGCAATTCTAGATTAACATTTTCCAAAAGGGTTTAAATATGACTACCTTCTCACTACAGTATTGGTTAAACAGGAAAGAACATTAGTGCCACCCATCAATTAGAAACTAAAATAAATTATGTTATATTTTTCTACGCGGCCATGAAATGGATGCATGCAGATATAGTGACTGACTGAATACCGTGTTGCTAAGCTAATAAAAGGTATAAAGTAGTTTCAGAGTTGCAGCCCTCTCGGTGATAGCCCTGTGTGTTCCATATTAATCTCTGTATGTGTTTGTTTCTTTCTGGAAGACAAAATAAAACAAAAACAAAACAAAAAGAAAAACAAGCAAATAAAAAGAGGGATGGGTTTTTTTCTGGTTCTTAGACTGGCAAGAATTCCTTAAAGTTTTTTTAATACAATGTGAGGGTAATGTCGGAAATCAGGGGTGACAGCTTGAGCTCTTGACAGAGTTAATAGGAGTGAGCTATGGCAGGGTGATTGAAACTTTCTTTGTACCTGAGTGTTTTCGAGGTGCAGTGGAGCAGAAAGTTAATGTAGGAGATCAAGTGAGACCTAGAAACTCGTATAAGCATAGACAGAAAAACTCAGAGTGTGGGAGTGTGAGCACTGGCCAGTGTGCACATGACACTCAAGAGTGTAGAAGTGTGTGATTGTCAGTGTGCACACTAAGACTGAGAGATGTCTTTCAAATAAGCTGATAGTGTCCTGTGGCTGATTCTGTTTATTTGGGTTTGGGTTCTTGTTGTTGTTGTTGTTGTTGTTGGTGGTGGTGGTGGTGGTGGTGGTGGTGGTGGTGTTGGTGGTGGTGGTGGTGTTGCTGTTGTTGTTGTTGGTGGTGGTTTTGTTTTGTGTTTCTGGCCTGGCTGGTTTTTGCAAGTGTATGCATGATTGGTATATAAACATTGTGCATATGTGTGTATATATGTTATCACATATAGGAACACACATGGAGGCAGAGTTTGAATCTGGGTCTCTTCCTTGGTCAAGCCCTACCTTAGGTATTGAGGCGGTTCCTCACCTGATCTCTGAGCTCACAGATTTGACTGGTCTGTTTAGTGTCCCTATAGGTATTCCCTCTGTGAGCCAACACAGCCAGGCAACCAGCATTGAGATGGGTGGTGGGAACCCGAATTCCAGTCCTCACACATACATAGCAAGCACTTTCTTCATCAGCCCATCTCTCCAGATCATGTCAATTCTGAGGATAATGGTACACCCAGATAGGAATGTGATTTGACTCTGGTGCCAAAACCAGAGGTTTAGCTATCATCACCATGGAGATGACATTTGAAATGATGAACATGAACAAGATTACAGGAGTGAGGGCTATGGGCCTAAGAGGTGGCTTGGCAGTCATGAGGACACACTGGTCTTGCAGAGGTCCTGGGTCCAGGTCCCAGCACCTACACAGCAGCTCACGACCTCTTGTATTATAATTCCAGTTCCAGGGGATCCTATGTCCTCTGCTGACCTCAGTGGGTACTGCCATGGGGCTCAGGCATACATTCAGGACAAGCTCTCATAGACATAAAATAGTGAAGTCTAAAAAGGAAAAAAGAGGGACTGTAAACAAGCTGGCCAAGAAGGATGAATGTGTGGCAGCTGTGAGCAGAGTGTTGTTCCTTCCCACCTCGGTTCTCTTCACTCTTCAGCCATGAGTTCGAACCCTTCTCTATCCAGTGAGGTGCTTTAGCTTCTAGCAAAAGAACTGGTAAAGAGTAAGAGGGTTTGGTAATCCCCAAACATTTGGGACAATGTATCTAAGCCAATCCTAACCAAGCCCAAAGCAGCCTCCATGATACAAGACTTCTGGGTTTCTTCCCATGATCCTTTGGAGTGGGTCACTCCACATTTGAAAAGTTATCTTCAGAGTGAATCAGTGATGTTTTTGATTTGTATTTTATTATTAATAACAGATTAATTTGAGACATTTGTACAAAAATTTTTTAAAGGAATTACAGATATTTTATATATCTGGATAAGTACCTGGGGATATTATGAGTGACTCATTTATCTATCTATCTATCTATCTATCTATCTATCTATCTATCTATCTATCTATCTATCTATTTATCTATTTATTCATTTATTTGAACAAAACACTATAAGTTCATAGCCTATTTCATCCCTGGGATGAATATGTGAATTTCCATTACTACATGTTTTGATAGTAATAATTATGACAATAATTATATAATCATATATTATATAATAATTATATACAATATAATATATAATGTAATTATATAATAACTAGCATCTTAAAATCATTTTTTTTTGCTTGTTTGAATGTAATGAATGGGAGTGCGAGAGTCTGTGTGTGTGTGTGTGTCTGTGTGTGTGTGTTTCCCACCTGTATTGTATAGACAAAGTATTGGGTCTTCAAGTTTCCCATGTGCGAGAACCTTCTTGAGGCCTGACTAAGACACGGGCTTGTCTCCTTGTTTTAGACACGCTGATTGAGGAGGTCTCAGGTCAGACCTGTTTCCCACTGTCGCCTAACTGATGCTTCAGCATTCAGAAGACTCCCACTCAACTCCTTCCCACAGAGCCACATTATCCAGTCCCACCACTAAGTACTCTGTAGTTAGTCCTAAGTACTAAGTCAAAGAGTGCTGGTCATGACACTTTTTAACGACATCTATTTCATAGCGTACATCCACTTATCCAATAGAGTTGCATGTAATATGAATATTTAAAACACTTGCTTTTTCTGCTTTGTCCATCCTGGACCTGATTCCTTTCTACTATCAAGACAGGGATTTCCAGAGAAGCACTGGGAACTGTCCCCAGCATGGCGACACAGAGAATCATGGATTTAATGTCAACTCTCACAACACAAGCTGAAAAACAATATCCAAGTACAGATGAAGAGCAAGCGCACCAGTGAGCAGATCTCTAAATACAGGCTATGTGAGAAAGACCGTCAATGGGGTGGAGGCCTGAAACCCTGGCTAACAAATACATTTGAGTCTGGAGGCAGAGGCATGCTTGCCACAGACAGAAGTTCCCTGTGGTGCAAGTGATCACATCAGCCTTGCTGGCACTTACCCTCCTCCTCCTCCTCCTCCTCCTCCTCCT
>NC_034599.1:110145127-110187497 GCF_900095145.1 Mus pahari | reverse complement strand
AAAGCAATTTACAATTCATTCTTCTTCTTCTTCTTCTTCTTCTTCTTCTTCTTCTTCTTCTTCTTCTTCTTCTTCTTCTTCTTCTTCTTTATTGGATATTTTCTTATTTACATTTCAAATGTTTTTCCCTTTCCAGTTCTCCACTTCAGAAACCCCCAACCCCACCCCTGCCTCTCTGAGTGTGCTTCCCCCCACACACACACACACTGCTGTCTTCACACCCTGGCATGCCCTTACACTGGGGCATCAAACACCCTCAGGCCCAAGGGCCTCTCCTCTCACTGGTGCCAACAAGTCCATCCTCTGCCACATGTGCAGCTGGAGCCATGGGTCCCTCCATGTGTATGTACTCTTTTGTTGGTGGTCCAGTCCCCAGGAGTTCCAGGGGGTTGTTCCCTCTATGGGGCTACAAACCCCCTCAGGAACTTCAGTCCCTTCTCCAACTCCTCCATCTGAGTTTAGTGACTATATATATGGGAGGGCTAATATTCACTTATCATTGAGTACATATCATGTATCTTCTTTTGTGATTGAGTTACCTCACCCAGGATGATATTTTCAAGTTCCACCCATTTGCCAGCAGTTTTCATGATGTCATTGTTTTTAATAGCTGAGTAGTACTTCATTGTGTAAATGTACCACATTTTCTGTATCCATTCCTCTGTTGAGGGACGTCTGAGTTCTTTCCAGCTATTATAAATATGGCTGTTATGAACATAGTGGAGCATGTGTCCTTATTACATGTTGGAACATCTTCTGGATATACGCTCAGGAGTGGTATAGCTGGGTCCTCAGGTAGTACTATGTTCAATTTTTTGAGGAACCACCAGACTGATTTCTAGAGTGGTTGTATCAGCTTGCAATCACACCAGCAATGGAGGAGTGTTCCTCTTTCTCTACATCCTCGCCAGCATCTGCTGTTACCTGAGTTTTTGATCTTAGCCATTCTGACTGGTGTGAGGTGGAATCTCAGGGTTGTTTGTTTTGGTTTGCATTTCCCTAATGACTAAGAACTAAGGATGTTGAACATTTCTTTCAGTGCTTCTCAGCTATTTTAGTTTCCTCCATTGAGAATTCGCTGTTTAGCTCTGCTCTCCATTTTTAATAGGGTTATTTGTTTCTCTGGAGTCTAACTTCTTGAGTTCTTTGTATGTATTGGATATTAGCTTTCTATTGGATTTGGGATCAGTAAAGATCTTCCCCCAATCTGTTGGTTGCCATTTTGTCCTATTGACAGTGTCCTTTGCCTTACAGAAGCTAAGATCAAGAATCAACAAATGGGACCTCATAAAATCCCAGTACTCTTGTAATGTTGCCTCTTATTTCTGCGAGCTTTGAATGTGTCATCAGGGTGGGATGCCCTCTTCTGTCTGGCAGGTATCTTAGTCTCAAGTGAGTTGATTGGGGGTGACTGCCTCCAGGATTTACATGCACCCCGTGCATGCTGAAAGGGTCTAGCTTCCAGATCTTGGGAACTCAACCGGAGACCACCAAAATTAAGCTGGGATAGGCAAATGGTGAGTCTTTCAAAAGGCCACTGAGGACTGCGTCTGGGGTGTGGAGTTGTCTCTGCTCTCCTGAGGACTTTGCCAGCCATTCACTGTTCATTCCCTGGAAACAGAGCTATAAGGTTTTGTAAAGCCAAAAGGAAGCCATCAAGGTGACCCCACTCATGATGAAGACAAGGCGACCCCACCTTTCGTCAATATCTAACTATCTCATGCACCTGGCAATTGACTCCTTTCTAAAGACCAGGTACCTATTTAGCTGCACTGTGCAGTGTCTGGTAGAGTCACTATTTTGTGAGACCTTAGTCCAAAGTGAGGTGCTTGGCTCTTTAGTGCTAACATCCAAGAGAATGCATCAAGCAAGCCCTTCCTTCCTTTAGTAAGAACCACATTGGTGTGTCTAGAGCCTCTCTAGTTTGTTTAGTTTAAAGGTGAACTCTGGCTTCATCAAATTTTCCATCTAGGACTTTGTAGCCCAGGATGGCCCTTGTTAGAAATGGCTCATCCTGGGGGCTGGTGAGATGGCTCAGTGGGTAAGAGCACCTGACTGCTCTTCCGAAGTCCGGAGTTCAAATCCCAGCAACCACATGGTGACTCATAACCATCCGTAACAAGATCTGACTCCCTCTTCTGGAGTGTCTGAAGACAACTACAGTGTACTTACATATAATAAATAAATAAATCTTTAAAAAAAAAAAAGAAAAGAAAAGAAATGGCTCATCCTAAGTCCCGTGAAGACAAGCATGTGCTCATGTAAGATACGCTACAAGCACTGAAGAAGGTTGAACAGCGTGGGCTTACTGTACTGATAGGAGACATTCATGCAAATACACATTACTTAATAAGTGGAGATAGATAATACTTTTTTCCCAAATAGGATCAATATCTCTTTGCTTTTGGGTATAATCTTTTATAATGAGAAGAATGCAGTCATTAAAACTTGATTCTAATCATTTTTCAGCTTCAATGGTTTTTTTTTCTATCACATTTGGTTATGGTGATGGATGATAACATAAATAACTAGCTCTTTGGATTGCATCTGGTGTCTGCTTTAGGAACGCTAATTGTATTTGTGAAATATATCCCAGGTTTCCTGGTATGGTTACAAAATCTCACCCATGAGTTGGCTTGGTCTCCAGCTGTTGGTCTCATTTTGGGAGGCTCTAGAACTTTTAGGAAGTATGGCCTCGCAGGGTTTACTAGGGATATTCCCAGAACAGTGGTTCTCAACTTTCCTAATGTTGTGACCCTTTAATACAGTTCCTCATGTTGTGGTGACCTCCCAACCATAATTTTTTTTTGCTACTTCATACCTGTAAATTTGCTACCTTTATGAATTATAATGTAAACATCTGTTTTTTAAAGGTCTTAGGTGACCTCTGTGAAAGAGTCATTTGACCCCCAAAAGAGTTGCAAGCCACAGGTTGAGAACCACTGCCTTAGGATGTTATATCTAGTCCCTAGTCTCTCCTTCCAGTCTGTGAAATTCTTCCACTGCCTGGCCCTGGGTACCATGGTTTTGATGGCAAAAGTCCTGAGCAAATTCACCACAAACTGGGTTGTCTGAAACTGTGTGCCCAGATGAATCTTTCTTCCTTTATGTTGTTTGCTCAAGCATTTAGGTCACAGCACAGAGCTTGTTAGCACAGCAAACTGCAGTAATGTTTAGAATAGTCTCTAAGAGTCTGGGAAAAGATGGGTGGAAAGGCATTTTGAAAGGTGGGTGTGGGATTATACACATTATGGCACATGCTTATAATCCAAGAATGTGGAAGATTGATACAGGGGTATCATGAGTTCGTGGCCAGCCTAGGTATTTGGAAAAGATGATAACATGGATATATAGATAGCTGATAGCAGATAGATAGATAGATAGATAGATAGATAGATAGATAGATAGATACGTACATACATGCATACATGATGGATAGACAGATATATAAATACATAGATGGTAGATAGATAATAGATACACGATAGATAGATAGATAGATAGATAGATAGACCAACAGACATGTTTTAAACCATATAGAAACATATCCATATTTATCATGTGTTATCCCCGCCTCTTATTTCTTCAGATTTCCAGCTAGATCCACTGATTCCAGACTCCTGCTGACAAAGCCCTTCCCTCATTCTGACCTACTTAGAAAGGACTTTTGTAGCTCTCACTTCACTCCATAGAAGACTCCAGATATAAACCCTCCTCCTAGGACTACAGAGAATCAGATCACATAATTCGCAGCTCCCCAACCCTCTCCACACAGCCACCTCTGGTTGTCCACGGTGCTCTTGAGTTTTGGCAGAATTACAGCCTTCCCTTTTCTTATAGCCTCTTACTCTTTAATTATTGTTGTCACTATAATCCCTTGATTCTGTGTGGTTAGGATCTATTACATCTGATACTAGTGTGTGCCTTGTGAGTGTCCCAAGGAGCTGTTCTCTAAGCTTCTTGTCCCAAACATGCAGACATGGTTCATCAACTGTTGTCTTTCCTTGGCTTCTCCACAGCACCAAATTTCCTGAGTGCCCAATGAACCATTGTCTATTATTTACCCTTTATCAATAGCCCTTAATGGCTTGACTTGACCCTTGTCCCTGTGTGATTCTGTGACTGCCTCACTTTCTGCCCTTCCTCACCACAGGTGATGCCCTCTTTCCATTGATGCAGCCTTCTGTGGCCTTTTCAACCCCAAGACTTTGACACGAGCTGCATCCCCTGCCTCAGTTTCCCTTTCACACTGCTGAATCTTCACAGAGATAGAGTCTGGAGTCTACTTGTTTTCTTTTCCCCTCTTTAGATTATTTTTAAAGATTCATTTGTTTTTATTTTAAGCATATGATATGAATGTTTGAGTACATATATATATATGTGCAGTACATGTACACAGCACCCTCAGTGGCCAGAAGAGTGTGTTGGACTGGAATTACACATGGTATTAACTATTGTGTGGGTTCTGGGAACCAAACCCAAGACTTCTGCAAGAGAAGCAAGATTTCTTAACCTGGCTAGAGAGATGGCTCAGGGGTTAAGAGCACTTGATTGTGCTCTTCCATAGGTCCCTGCGTTCAATTACCAGCAATCACATGGTGGCTCACAACCACCTATATCTGGATCTAATTGCCTCTTCTGGTGTGCATGAAGACAGAGCACTCATATACATAAAATACATGAATAAGTAAACCTTAAAAAAAGATTTCCTCTGCTGAGTCATCTTTCAAGCCCCTCTTTATATGTCTTTAATAACCAAGCCAAGACAAGCTCTGTTGCTTTGCCATGTTTTAATTCCTTTCAGAACACATTGTCCCATTGGCACAGGGCAGTCTTTTGTACTTCCTGCCTTTCTTATTAGAACATATGCTCTGTGGCAACAGGATTCTCACCTGTCACATGCTTTTGTAAATACAGAACTAAAGCCAACAATTTGGGTGCTTAACACATGTTTGTCACGAGCAACTGACTGTCCCCTATGTGTATATTTGTGTCCCACTCTCTTGTCTAACTTCCAGTAACAAATCAGGAGCCACAGTGAAGAGTCCTTTGTCTTTGGCACATTGATTTGTACACCCAATCATCTTCTTAAGTCAAGATGATACTGATCAGTCCTGGATGTGCCTACGGAAGCCTTGGCTTCTCAACCATGTTCCAGGAGAGACCCTGAGTTAGCTGGATCCTGAAATCAGAATGGCGTGTCCACCTTTGGTCCCTATGCTGTCTCTGGGCCTCCTCTTCACCAGGACTGTATGATGACACCTGTAATAAATTAGCCACATTCTCTTTAAGGAGAGTGACTATCTTGAAGAAATTGTTAGAAAGGGGAGTTTGTTTTTTGCTTTAAAAATTCACAAAGATGTTATCAAAACCATGAACTGTAGGCCTTTGGAGTTTGGGTCCCACTCGAGCCCAGCAGTCTCCAAAGAATGAACCTCGATAGAAAAACGCTAATCCTTTGTCCACAAACTCATGAAACAAAGATGTGTAGGGCAGGGGTTCCTGTCTATCTGTTGTTTTCTGTATCTTCTCTTTTGGAACTTTAGATGTTTTCCTTTGAATACCACAGTGTCTGGGGTGACATGCAGAGCACCTCTTCTCCCTTTCTTACTGTGCCCTGATTTCTGATCAGAATGGTACCTACTCCTTGGATACATTTTTAGTTCCATTGGTTTGAAGACAGTTCTGTATGTTACAGATTCCTGATCTAGTCTCAGGAAGGCAGTTTACTTTCTTAAAAGGATTGTCTTACTTTGTTGTTGTTGCTTCCATTACATTGCTTGGAGAGAGGGTCCCATTATGGAACTCACTACATAGCACAGAACAGCCTCAAGCCCAGCATCTCCCACTTGCAGCCTCTCAGGTCCTGGGTACAGATACTGCATCACCATCACACCCAGTTCTGTTTCAGTTAGGCATCACGAGAGACTGTGAGCTCCTGCAGCTTAGGCATCTCTGGTTCCTGCTTTGGGGGGGCCCACTTTTTCAGATTTGCCATTGCTTCAATTAGAAGCCCCCAACATATTTTCTCTACCCTCTACTAAAAAGTCATCATTTCTTTTTTTTTCTGAAACTGTAACACTTTAATTTATATAAAGAAAGTATTTGATTACTTTGAGCAGTGAGACTTCTGTGTGGTTTTCAATATTATGGAGAAAACAAGCAGACATGCAGACTTTCACCCCCTGTGTATTCATGTCAGAAGCAGAGCTATGCCACATGAATCCACACATTAGAAGGAAATAATTACGGTATTCCAGGGATAGCCTCCATTTCCAGGATACAGTTTCAGGTGATAGAGCTAAAGCTCTGTCCCCTTACTTTGCTCACACTGTCCCCGTGCCTTCATGTCTACCTCAATTCTTCCTGTCAGTCTCTAACTTCCACATCTTCAGGTAGTCTTGCTCTTACCAAATAACTGCAGATTCATTAGCACACTGTTCAAAATGGGTCATGGGACTAACCAATGCAATGTGTAGCTTTGCATCTATAGATCTTGCTAGGTGGAGGGCCGAGGAAAGTCTGCCTCTCTGAATGTCATTGCACCTAAGCATCTGTTTGTGGGTTCATCTTACACTTGCAGCTGGTAAGGGGCCATGGATAAGTGTGCGATGCTCTATTGATAAAGTGACTCACAGTTCCTCTGCACATTAGCCCAGCTAGAAGTGGTGGTTGATATGTTGGGAGACATTCTGATATCAGAATTATCCTCAGAGATGTCATAGTGGCGTGAAAGGATGAGGTTTACCTTCAACTTTTTCTATGCTTGGACTTGAGGGCCAGTCTATAGAAGAGGATACATCTCTAGTACTGTAAACTTGCCCAACAGCCCATATTTGGGGATGTCACAGGTCTTAAAGTAGAGCACACTGTAGTTGTTTTATTATGAGGACATGTCTTTAAAAGGCCTCCTAAATATTTATGTTTATACCCATAAACTTGTGTTGCTTTGGCTTTGAGTGTAGAAGTGCCTTTTTTCAGTGGGCAGTAGCTAATCAGAAACTCATAACTGGTTGGGTGTTAGGAATGAGTTACTGTTACATACTCAACCCTAGTCATGGTACCTCTATCATACCTCCTCTACAAAGGCTAGGGAACACGGTGGAGAAAGTGTGGGAAGAATATAGAGCTGGATGATGGGAAAGAGAGAGAGGCAATGCTCTCCTGGAAATGAAGCGGGCATTTCAGTTATGACCTTAGCAGCTGCAGGTATCTGCCCAAGACAAAGTTGGTCTAGTCAACATTCTGTCATGGATTGAGGATGGGCTCAGCAGGTCCTTCCTCTCCTTGAGGAGTTATGGCAGTTAATGGGCTTCTGGGACAGGGGAATAACTTTCTTCCGTGGTACACCCACTGGCAAGTTGTCCAAAGTTTGGTCTATGATCTCCCACCCAGGCTCACACGAGCAACAGAAATTGAACTGCATACACTCATGAAACTGGAAAATAAAAACCCTCGTTGATATGTATGAAGTACTTTTTAAAAAGTTAAAAAATTATACTTGGAAAGAGCACATAGGGACCCCCTGGTGGGTTTGAATGATTCCTCACAAATTTTCTGTTTGTGTTGCCTGGAGTCAGTGATGTTTAGCACAGACATGACCCTCCACTTAGACTGATGACCTTGGAGAATGCTAAAGTGGCTCTTAGTTGTGACATTGTCAAGAGAAAATAAGAAAGGACTGTGACATTTATGGGACAAAAGAATGTTACAGTAAGGCAGAGGTGGTTTTCTCGGAGCAATGCAGGAAATTAAAGGCTTCGAAGTTAATTGCTTGTCTGTGATTTGGGTTGGTCCTTAATAAAAATTGCAGAGTATAAATCAACTATTGATTGATGAAAAATTTGTTATTCATATAAGACATTTAACATTATATGCTAGCTTCATTTTAGCAACTAAAATTTAATAAGTAAATGAATAAATCATTAAATACATAAATAGGTAAATTACATAAATCACAAAAATTACCACTCACATTGTGCCTTCAAGCCTAATTTACTGAAAATATAATAGATTCCTCATCAGTAAAATACTCTTACATATAAGAAACATTTTGAGGGAACAGCATTTTGTAGCCTGTGGAGAATACAAATTTTCATTAAGTTCCTTTTTAATGTTTTGGGAATAATCTGTTTAAGAGATTGGAGTGAATAGTTAAAGGTTATAAATGTTGACCTTGACTAATCAGTAGCCGGCTTGTCAGACCTCAGGAAGCATTTGATCCTCTGGCAGGTTTATTTCACCTACAGGATAAAACAGACAAGCCCTTTCCACATAAAACGTTGCCACCTGCTTGGTTGTAATCCCGCCGTTGCTCAGTAGTGTTGCCTCACTGGAAGAGATGGAGTTACTTCAATGCATTGCAGAAGATGTTGCTGTCATGTCTGTAGAAGGCTTTTCGTGAACATTGAACACAGGAGGGACCAGGGAACAAAATGAGGCTTCATTCTATAATCTATGAATGGATTTCAGGTAGGACAGACCGGCTTAGTGTACGATACTGGATCAGACCTGGAATTGCTACAGTAACCTGCCCGAGTTAGGCAGTTTAGTGATCATGTCTGGAAAAACAGATGAAAATTTTACAGAGGATATCCCATTTGACATGAATTATAAAGATCTTACAGAACTATTAAAGATCTTAAAGATTTTGTGCGGACATATCTGAAGTAGCCGTCTGGCTTAAAGACTCAAGTGTAAAAGGTACGTGCTTGATTGAGAGCAGTCTGGTATAAGGGTGCAAAATTTAAAAGGACGCTTGACCAGATTTCCAGACCTCAGTTGTACCAGCAAGGATGCTAAATGTCTCTGCTAGAAGGTGGCAGGCTGCAGGCTTTCCTCTGGCTGCAGTAGGTGATTGTTGTCAGGCAAGAATTTCTCTGTCCGTGCTCGGGATGAAGAATAAAGAGAAAACTCTAATAGTTACATTGGGTTAGAAGTTACAGACATAACATAGGCTTGAAAGTTAGTTTTAAATGTTCAGCTTGCTGCAACCTAAATGACCCAGAGAGCAGGTCCAGATTGAGGAATAGCCTAGACCTGGACGTCCCGTGGACATGCCTTTTGGGAGGACCAACTTGTTTGTTAACTGAGTCAGCTCACTGTGGGCAACACTGTTCCCTGGTTCAGAGGCCTGCACTGTGCAAGAGGAGAGAGCTCTAGCTGAGTATGGAGCAGACACTTGGCATAGATGCATCCACTGCTCTCTGCTCCTGACTATGGGTGTGAATCTTTTCCTTCCTGCTCTGATTTCCCGGAAGTCATAGACCCTAACTTGGAACTGTCACCTAAAAAAAAAAATCCTTTTTTCCCCCCACTCAAGTTACTTAAGGCATCTGTCATCCATGAAATTAGAACAATAGGTGAGAAGCCAAGCAATTCCAGTGAAGGAAACTTCTGTGCAGCTTGGAATCCTGGCATGGTGGAAGCAGTGTTCACAGAAGTCAGGCAGTACTGGGGACAGCAGAGTGAAGGGTCAAGAGTCACCCCAGAGCATCTGGGATAACACTGTGGATACTACGTTCTTAACCTAGGAGGAGGCGCTGATGGAATTGCGGGTTTTGAACACAAGGAAGCAAAGGAAAGTTCAGATACGAGTTAGAAAGTATTCCATCAATGGCTGTCACTCCCCGGAGTCTGATAGAAGTTTCTATGGAAATTTGCAATAAAGTTCTGACAAATTCCAACAGAAGGACACGGAGAAGAACCAGCTGGCATCTTTTGGAAGGGGTGTTAGCATTCTAGAGGCACTAGGTCCCAGGAGTAACGTGCATGTGGCTCCTGTGATTAGCTTTTTGTTTGTATCTGGTAGAGGCTGATGCAGATAGGAGAACAAGGAAGATAAGAGAGAAAAATGTAGAAATAATAATAAAAAGATTTCATGGAAAGGAGCCTGGGAGTTTTAAAGAGTCAAGGAGCTAAAGGGGAGACTTTGTCAGAGCTAAAGAAGAAACAGAAATGTTGTTAAGGTGGCTTAGAAAATATGGTACAATGAGTGTTTGGGGGTTTCATATATCGGAGTTTAAAGTGTTTGGAAATCAGAAAAAGAACTTAGTGGATGTAATAACATGAGGTTGCTGTTAACCTTTAGGAGAATACTTCTTGCTGAAGAGCAGCTGGAAAGGGAGTATGTGGGAAAACTTACTGCGGAGAGAAACTACTTATTACAGAACTTTACTATTCAACAGTTACTTCAGCAATGGACACATACACGACTGGGATTTTAGCTCACTTAGTGCAGTGCTTGCTCACGTGCATAAGGCCCTGGGTAAGGTCTCCAGCATGATTATAGACGTGGATCTGGTGATTCATGCCTATACTCCCAGCACTTCTTGCAACACACAGGAGAGCCAGAAGTTCAAGATCCCCCTAAGCTAAATGCTGAGTTTAAGGCCAACCTGAGATCCTGAATATAAATACATGCATGCATACATACATACATACATACATACATACATACATACATACATAAGATGTACTAGCAGAGCTAGTATGAGCAAAGGAAGGTAGGGTTTTGCATTGTTTGGTTTTTATGTGTGTGTATGTATGTGTGTGTGCATGTGTATATGTGTGTGTATGTGCATGTATGTGTGTATATATGTGTTTTCATGTCTGTGCATGTGTGTGTATGTGTGTGTATGTGTATGTTTGTATATATATGTGTGTGTGTGTGTGTGTGTATGTGTGTGTGTGTGTGTGTGTGTGTGTGTGTGTGTCAGCCCTGTTAGTGTATGTACTTCAGGTCTATGTAGGAGGTTAGAAGAAGATATTAGCTATCCTGGAACTGGAGCTACAAATAGTCGTGAGCTGCCAGGTACATGTTATAACTGAACCCGCATTCTCTGCAAGAACAAAGTACACTTTTAAACACTGCCATCCCCTCCGCCCCCACTCCAGGAAAAGTTTTCATTCTATTCTATTCTATTCTATTTTACTTTATTTTATCTTATTGGAAACAGCGAGACTCACGTTTGCCATCCAGGTTGAAGGAGGAGGTGGTCACAGAAGGGAGCTGTGAAGAGGTGGCTGAGGTATGGCCTAGATCCAGGGTAGACACGGAAGACATCAAGGGCAACAGTGAGGGAAAGGGCCTTAGAAAGTCAGGTCCTCAGTCACAAAGGGAGGGAAGAGAGAGGGGAGTTAAGGACAAAAGTGATTTTCTGTTGGGACTGAGTAGGAATAGATCATGTCTGAAAACTTTTAATCTCTATAAAGTAGGTCATCTTCTTTGTGTGAGCCAGGAGGCCCCTGGAGAGGTCATGTCTGGAAAAGTAAAGGCAAATTTGTCTTCCCAGTGAAACTTCATGATTTAAAGTTCCAGTAATTAAGGAATTTTGAAGTATAAGCAACAATTACAAAATGCAAAATACAATACAAAACAAAACCTTTTGCACAGTGGATTTGACTCCTCACAGTGGATATTCTTAAGTATGCTTGAATTCAAGCCTTTAACCATCTGTGTATCTTATTAAAGGCCTTTAATTTTAGTGAAATTCTAAACATGATGGCTAAGGATGAGTGTGTGTGTGTGTGTGTGTGTGTGTGTGTGTGTGTGTGTGTATGTGTGTGTGAGTTGGGATGAGGGGCAATGACTTTGCAGTTGAGTGTGAGTGAATGTGGAGGCCAGAGTGACAGTCTTCAGGGTTATTCTTCAGGTACCATCCACCTTCTTAACTTGAGACAGGACTTCTCTCTGGCCTGCACTCATGAGCATCCTGGCTACACGTCCATCCTCACACTGGAATTATAAGCACGCGCTCACCTAAGCATGCACTCACTTAAGCATTCACTTACAGAGCATGAACTCACAAAGCATGCACTCACAGAGCGTGCACTCACCACACCCAGCTATTTTTTTTTCTTTAATGTGGGTTGTGGAGTTCAAAGTCAACACTTCAGTGACTGAGCCATTTCTCTAGCCTAGGAGTCTTATAAAACAATTTGTGTGTGAATATGTGTAAGGACTACTGTCACGATCTTTTTTTTGCCTAGGACCATAAAACATAAGAGCACACAGGAGCGTTTCAGCAGGTACATGGTACGCTCTCCCAACCCCCCACCTCTGCCCTCACTCCCCACTCCCCACCTCCTACCCCCCCTGCACATAGTCCTTGGGCTGAGGCTGTGCCTTCATCACAAATGGAATCCTTGTCATCAATGTAAGGGCGATTCGCTCTCACTCTGACCGGGTCAAATGAGACCTGACATATTTGTTCATGTGTCCTGCACTGTCTGGAATAATGTTTCTCTTTCCTAGATGAATTAACAGTTTGTTTCCAGTAAATCCACCCATCCTACTGCACACACACACACACACACACACACACACACACACACACACACACACACACACACTGTTGTTAGATAAAAGTGAAGCAAAGCAAAACAAATAAAGCTTGTAACCTCCACTTGGAACTCCCAGGGAGTCTGCTTGGCTCTGATGTGCTCTGTCATCAGAGCCTGGGTCATCACCTTCAAGAGCTCTTTCTTCTGTGGCCCAAACCTTCAGTGTTTCATTCCATCATATCCCTGACTCAGTAGGTTCGGAGGGTTCTGTACTGAGCAAGGCTTTGGTTGATAAACAGAGCTAATAAGCACAACCAGACAGTATCATTTATGTGAGAATCAACTGGAGATGAGCATGTTTGCTAGGTACTCTCATCTCCAGAGAGCCCCAGTGACAGAAACTCCCTCTCCATGTCCCTAGAATGGCTCTGATCTAAGTTGAACAGGAGACCTTTCATCAGTCTGGGCTTGAGGAACGCAATGGCAGTGTCTGGAGACTTCTTTATGCTCTGTAGTCAGGTCTCATGGAAGTTAGGAAGAACACAGATGGAGCCTGAGAGGCACTGTGTCCGGGCTGACAGACAGACAGGTTGCATGTTCTGAGTGTGTGCTCATCCTCTCGTATGCAAACCATCAAAGAAGAAGCTGGTGTGACAGGAGATGTGTGAAAAGAGGGCATGAGCTCCTAGGGGACCCATTCCATCCAGAGGCTTGGCAGAAGTGAGAGGTTCACTATTCAAGACAATTGGGAACTCTGGAGAGTAGTTAAATATGGAACTATAACTTGAAGGCAGTATATGCACTGGAAGATAGTACTTGAGAGGAGGGGAATTTGCAGTTTTCACAGTCTAGGAGTGAAGGATGAGTGCATAGAGGAATAAAGTCCATCCTGCTCCCTGATTCAGTGTGAGATGTGCCTGTGTGTGCGGCTCCCAGGTCAGTTACACAGAAGGCAAGAACAGTACACTGTGTGTCCTACAACAGTCTCTCTCTCTGTACGTCTTGCTTTGGAAAAGAATAGGTTCACCCACCAAGTCAGTCTGGGCACTGTCACATACCTCACCTACAATGTAGAATTCAAATACTGCCCATTTACTGAAGAATCTAAAATGATCTGAAAGTTGGAACATGTTTGTGTTTTTAATGAGCCCATTGTCTCCCAAAATGTGGGAGTGCACGCTGTTACAGAGATCAAAGACTTTCAGATTGCCCTAACACTAGAGTGCACTCTAAATTATAAAGCAACTGGCAGGGATTTTAAATCTCTTTGTGAGATTTTTTAAAGAATGTGCATGTGTGCGTGCAAGCACACATGTGTGCACACACATAAGCACAGGAACCTGCAGAGACTAGAAGAGACTATTGACTGTTGATAGCCGCTCGATCTGGGTTCTGGGAATTGAACTCAGGTCCTCTCCAAGAGAAATGCATGTGCTTAACCACTGAATAATCTCTCCAACCCCAGGAAGTAAAAAAATCATACATCTCCAGTTATTTTGTTCTAGCAGTGTGTTTGTTTGGTTGATTACTGATAAAGTGGTGTATATAATCTTTCGATAGGTGTATAATCTTTTCCCAGACACAACAGGGCAGATACACATATGAACTCACTGAGTCTGTGACAGTGTGTTCAAGACCAGTACAAGGCAGATAAAAGTCCCAGCACAAAGGAGGGGAAGCACACACAACCCACCTACGCCAGTAAGCACACACAACCCAGCCTACGCCAATAAGCACACACAACCCAGCCTACACCAATAAGCACACACAACCCAGCCTACGCCAATAAGCACACACAACCCAGCCTACACCAATAAGCACACACAACCCAGCCTACACCAATAAGCACACACAACCCAGCCTACACCAATAAGCACACACAACCCAGCCTACGCCAGTAAGCACACACAACCCACCTACGCCAGTAGGCACACACAACCCAGCCTACACCAATAAGCACACACAACCCACCTACGCCAGTAAGCACACACAACCCAGCCTACACCAATAAGCACACACAACCCACCTACGCCAGTAGGCTGTTCACAGGTGTCTTTCTCGAAGACTGTCTGCTTTCCTTACTGACCGGGGTTGCTTGCTCACCCTAGAACTTGACAATTTCGCTAGTCTACCTAGCCAACTTGTCAGGTCCTGTCTCTGCTCTCCTACGTTAGGAATACAGGTAGGCCATCACACCCAACTGATGTTTATGTGAGTGGTAGGTATCTAGCCTCCAGTCCTTATGTCCCCAGCTCCTGTCTGTGTCTGGTGTCCCGATTTCAATGTCTATGCCTCTTCGAATTCTTTTCTTTCTTTCCTCCTTTACTGCTCTTTCATGATTTCTCCTCAAAGTCAGCTCCTCAGCAAACCTAGCATTAAAGCCCTATAAGTTAAGTGTGCGCATCTCATGAACATAGCATTGAAGTTCCATAGGTTAAGTGTGCACATCTCCTGACTCCCTGTACTCACCTTCATTCAAACACAGTATGGACTTTGATGGTCTTCAAATCCCTTGCCTGTGTGCTCACTGTTTTCCCGGCTCCTGTGGATTCCGTTCTGCCTTTTCCATTTTCCATCCTTGCCTGTCCCTGCTGACTCCCTTCTAGTCCATCATCTTAAGACAGAGGCCTGGAAAGGGATGAGAGTTGGCCTTTGTTCTGACCCCTGAGCACATCAACTCCTTGTTTTCAGAGCTGACCACGAAAGCGTTTGCTTACCGTCCGAAGATCACATCATTAATTACTATTATGCATTCCTTACCTCCCTGGTCATACATGTCGTTTTTCAAACCCTGGAATGATCACCTGGCAGCTCAAGTAAGGGTGGTCCCACAAATCAAATGGAGTGTGACTTTGGTTTCACTTCTTTGTTGAAACATCTGGTGTTTCTTAGTGCACAGGAAAGAGAGAGGTAGGAAGCTTGCAAGCTCCATAGTGGCAGCATTCTCTATCTGCCATTGTGTCCTGAGAGTGACAGCCTTCAGGAAAAGAGGCAGCTGAATCCAGCAACTGGGTTTCCCAGAACTTTCTCACATGTCCACGGCCATAAAAACTCTGTGTGCTCACTCTTCAAAATCTAGTCTGGGACTCCCACCTTGAAGAAAGAAGGTTGAAGCTGATGTCAACAGCATTGGTGATGACATGATTTCCTTGCTGTAGTGTCACATTAAGTGTCATGGCGCTAATAAAGGTTATATGAACCTAAGCTGCCCATTGGCAGAATTAGAGACAAAGAAAGAACATCTGTCCCTCTAGGAATCCAAAACTCCCTCCGACTTGTACTACACAGACTTAGGTTTGCCCTGCTTGCACAAATTCACTGTGCCCTCCTGGAAGTACAGAGTCAACCATGTGTGGCAAGCCTGTGAGGTCTCCAGAACCAGGTGTGTGTGGCAATCAGATGAGGTCTCCTGAATCAGGTGTGCGTGGCAAGCAGGTGAGGCCATGTCTCTAGACAGCACATTTGACATGAATACATTGTCTTTACTGGAGAATTCCTCTTGGATGCCAGTTCTAAGACTCAGCTCCCCACCACTGAGTTTATCTATTGCATTTTGACAAAGGGATGTTGGGAGGAGAGGGGAGAGGGGGTCAGTGAAAGCAGAAGTGGTTCTTCTTACTCTATGGGAATGAAGGTATTGGGTTTTTAAATCACATTTGAAAGGAGCAGCAGGGATATACAGTATTTGTTTCATTTTACAGAGCAGGCAGTTGAGGATGAGTTATAGGATGTTTTGTTTACTTTCCTGAGATCCCATACATATTAGGTTTGTAGATTCCTCATGACTCTGAAGAGGTTTTCAAGTATGAGTAAGCAGAGGTTTGCAAACGATGTTCTTTATAAAGTTTTTAAAGATTGTGGTGTGTGTGTGTGTGTGTGTGTGTGTGTGTGTGTGTACGTATGGCATGCATGGGGTCAGAGGACAGCCATGAATATTGGTACTCTGGTCCCTTCCACTTTTTGTTTGAGGCATCTCTCTCATTGCCCTGGGACCTCACCATATGGGACAGGCTCCTGGCCTGTGAGCCTCCTGTGTGTGGCCTCCTGTCACCTGAGTTTTTCAATCTTAGGGATTGGAAGTATGCACATTCATGGTGTTAACTGGGTGCAGGGAAATCTGAACAAAGACCTTGGGCATGTGGCAAATGATTCACTACCTAAAGTATCTCCCAGCCCTACAAAAGGTATTCCACGGGGAGGGTAACACCTGCTCAAGCCCGGGGACCGTAGCAGTGGCCCAGGTTTTGGTACAACACTGTGCCACAGTATTACAGATTTCCTTTTTCCCAGGTGCATGGGGAACCGGGGCATGGAAGGCACCAACCCTCTGAGGAGCGGGAGTCTGGCTTGTCAAGAGACCTTGCCTTGGAGCTGAAGTTTCAAGTTTTATTTCAGATTGGATTCCACGAGCTGAAGGGATTCTTTGCAGTGTGACTTCATGCGTGAAAAATGAGTGCCGACTAAATTGTGCCTTTCTGAATTAAGATGCTCTTTCATAAAGTACCACAAAAAGTGTGCTTTTGCTTGGGGAAGCAAGGCCAGTGTCTGGCACAGGAGATTAGCGAGGCATTTGCCAAAAGAGCATGAGATGTGGCTTTGGGGAATCCAGTGTTGGGATGTGTTCTAACTGCAGCCAGAAATCAGAGCTGGACTTCGAATACCCCAAAGCTTGAGGCCTGGGAGGAAGGCCATCTCTGCTCTAATCGCAGTCCTTGCTCAGATTTAACTTAAAAAATAAAGTATATAAATGTAATGGCACTTATCCTGTGGGGAAGCTTGGTAATGTCTGCCATAGCCTTCATCTTCATTTCAGGAGTGTTAAAGAAGGGTCTCTATCTAGAGAGGTTTGTTACAGTCTCACTTATTAATGTGTCATTTAGTCAACTGAGATTGTGGTTTAAAAGATAGCCAATATAAATACTTACAGACTATGCAGATGATGTTCATTCTGCTTCTGTCAGTCAGAGTTCAGCATGGCTTGCACGTCTTAATCTGTTTTCCATGTATTCTCTCTTCTTTTCTTGTGAATATACATGCATGCATTCATACACAGTTAATGATGCACATGCATATAAAAGTATAATTTTAAAGAAAATAATATGGATGTAGATATGGTAGTTTGATAACTTTTTTTTTTTTTTACTGACTTATGAGTATCGTGTGTGTGTGTGTGTGTGTGTGTGTGTGTGTGTGTGTGGTATATGTCCCTGTGTCGTGCATACACAGAGGCCAGAGGAGGACGTTGGGTGTCCCACTCTATCTCCACCTTACTCATTTGAAAGCCTATCACTGACCGTGAAACCAAGCTGGTGGCAGCAAGTCCCAGTGACCCTCCGCTCCCACCTCTCCCAGAGCACCGGGGTTGCAGACCTGTGCATGGCCATTTTCACCTAGTTTCTGGGGAAGCCGCACCCCGGTCTTCACACTTTGTAGCAAGCACTCTTAACCACCGAGGGTCTCTCTAGCCCCGAGTGATGTTTCTGTCTCTGTGTGAGAGTGTAATTCCTTTCTGAACTGCAGAAAGTTCTGAAGTCAAGACATACTGTTACTTGGGAAATGTGTCCGTTACCATCAGTCCGCGTTCTGTTCACAGTGGCTTGATGTGCTGAGGAGAATCATTGAGGAGCTTTTGAACATTTACAGGATCTTGTGTGTGGAAACAAATGCTAACACTTCTGAGTCACGGAGACCTTTTATATGTCTTTTAGCAGTCACCATGCACGCCACCATCACTACTATCCCTGACAAATCACTTTGAGTTTCTCACCAGTGATTAAGGCACCATGGATTTTCTCTCTGTTGCCTTTAGATACAAAGTGTGTCCTTTATGTTTCATGATACTGGGTTTCACACTGTTTATTACCCTTTTAATATTCTGTTTACCCCATTGCTACCTTTTCACACATGTATGCTTAAGAGCTGATTGCACCCTGTCATAAAGGTTTCCATGACCATACACTCTAGCTGCACACACGCCATTGGCATGGCTCTGGGGCAGCCCATTGACTGCTGCCTTCTAAATGTGGTACATATTGCTTGTATGCATCTGACCTGACATTTTCCATTGCTGGGGTTCTGACACTCTGTAACACTCTTTTTGTAATACCATTACTTATAATTCATGACTTGTTTTTAAGGTGCTTTCTATGAATCCATATGTGCTTGTCTGAGAATGCACTCATGGATAAACGTGTGTGGAGGCCAGTGGAATACCTCAGGTGCTGTATTTTAGGAATGACATTACCATATTTTGAGACGGGGTCTCTCCCTGGCTTGGACTTCACACATGACTATTCTGGCTGTCTAGTGAGCCCCAGGAAGCCACCTGTTTCTGACTCCTCAGCAAGCATATACCACCATTGCTGACATTTTCTTGTAAAGGGGAATCAAACTCAAGTATTTGTGTCTTGAGAGCAAGTCCTCTACCTACAGGGTGACCTCCCTGTCCCACTCACCATTGTGACCTCTCTTGTTTCATTCTGTGCACATGGAACTGTAGTCACTCACATTTGCCTAAGTGTTCAACAATCTTTCCTGCAAAGCACTGGGCGATAGGTTTGCATGCACTGGGTAAGCTCTTTTTATTCCATTAGACTCTGCTGTAGAGAGTAGGACTGTAGCCAGAGATAATACTCAAACAAAGGGGTGTGATGGTGATCTTATAAAACTATATTTACAGAAAGAGTTGGCTAGCCTGGACTGGCTTTCTTGGATCCCTGTGGCACTAGCTACATCTAGCTTCTGTGAGCTTGACTAATCTTTAATTTTTCTCTATGTACTTCTTGGAGCTAAAGCTTGAATAAGTGGCTGTGTGGCTTAATGTAGAATTCTTATGCACCGAAAGGTGTCAGACAAGTAAAATGCCCTAATATCACGCTTACTAGAAATGTTAGTGACATTACTAGAAATTGTTATATAAGCTGTGACTATTGGATTATTGGCATGTCAGAGTAAGATTTGACTCTAACTAATTTAGCCTTGTAACTTAGTCTAAGGTTACTTACTCGATAATGGGCTAGGCTTAGTGTGTCCTTTGAAAGCCACCCTTACCAATATATTTTCAAGAATAGAAGGGAAGTAGAAAAAAACAGAACCCACCCCAGTTTAGCATTTAAAAGATTCCTAATTCAAAAAATGACAGCTGTAAAAGTTGAATGGTGTAGCCTCTATTCCTGTCTGCGAAGGGCCGTGTGGGGGCTGATTTGTCTGGGGTTTAACTAGCAACAGCAGATGTGACCAAACTCTATGTGACAATGGATGAAGACAGCAAAGACAATGGGTGACCAACATCATGATTTTCTACTTTTGGGTTTTGTTTCATGTCCTGATGGGTAATTTTTAAAGAAATTATGAAAGCACATTGAGTTTTGTTCAATATGCCTGTCTCTCTTTTAAGCCTTTACTAATGCATGGGTGGAAAACCTCACTGATTCTAAAGTTAATATGATGCTAAGAGGAATATGGAATGAATTTAGTCATTTAGAAGCCATGGGCTATAGAAACTATTAAGCTATAGAGACCATATAAGGATATAAGCTATAAAAATCCATTAATAATTGGGCATTCACACATATGCGCATAAATAAAATGAATTGGGCAGGAAGAAAAGAATCAATAAATATCTATTATACAAATGTGGAGAAATACAGGAATATAAACTAGACACCAGCGATTAAGGGTATAAAATTTTATAAACTATGAGAGAGATGATGGTGTAGTTAGTAAAGCGCTTGCTTTGCAAACACTGAAACCTTAGCTTGATCCTTATAATCTACATCTTTTAAATTGTATATAAAAAAACGTCAGGCATGCTTGGTCCTACCTACCACCGGGAGATCCCCAAGGCTATCTGGCCAGATAGCTGTAACCTACTTAGTGAGTTCAAAGTCAATGAGCCCTCTTTCTAAACATGGTAGGGGCTGGAAAGATGAGCCAGAGGTGCAGAGCACTTGCTTCTTTTGTAGATCCTGGCTTAGATCCCAGTATCCCACATCAGGCAGCTCATAACCACCTGTTAGGCCTCAGCTCCGGGGGGTCTAACACCTTCTTATGGCTTCTTAAGGCACATACATGCACATGCTGCACATAAACTTGCACAGGTATACACACACATACATATAAATAAAATGAATAAATAAATCTTTAACAATATTAAGAATCATGGGAGACAGCATCTCTGAGGAACATCAGCCATGATCTTCTGTCTTCCACATGCACACTCACACATACACATCATTGAACCTGCACACACATACATGTATGGTCACCCATACATGTATGCACTAAGTACACACATGCATGTGTTTGCACAAACACATATGTGCACACACACACATGCACACACACTTGATAATGTGTAAATTTTTGTGTAATTGCATAAGAAAGCTTTGAATTGGAATCATCTCCTTAATGACCATAGAAACACAAAGAATCCAGTCACACGCCATCATTTCAACATCGTGTTTTGTAGTACAGGAGATGTTCTTGTTCCCTTCAGCTTTTTTCTTGCAAGACTATGCTTGTTCCGCCCATTCATGGAAGGAACAGCTTGTCTCGCCACCCTCCAGTGGAAATGAGTTATGAGCCCTTTATCTGGAGATGCAGAGTGGCTTTAACCTCTGAATAGTTGGGTTTCAGTAATTAATGCAAGATCTCATTTTGTCTTAGCTCTCCTCCCACCCCCAAGAATTCCTTTTCCTGTTCTGATTTGTAGGTACATCCATGATAATAAATGCACTGCTCAAATTCTCCCCCTCCCCAGGACCATGTTAAATACTTTTCTATTGCCCTGCAAGTTTTCAGCATTAATTTCTGGCTTCTTCTTTAGTTCCTGTCAATTCTGCAAGCAAAGTGAATCACTGTGACATTAATAATACTATGATCTCTTCTGTATGCATTAAGAAAATATTCTATGTATGGTAGTACCAATCTTAAAACAATCTGTCATGGGTGTATTTGCTTAACTTCCTAAGTTCATACACTAGACTGTGAAGTAGACGTGTAAAAACTGAGGTATTCTGAATGTCAGTTTCAAAACAAAGTGATGGCTCACAAAGGTGCAACCTGTGCTCTTTGAGTAGCCCAGAGAGGGTACGATGCACTGATTAAGCCCAACATGCAGCCCCTCCTGGCAGCTTACTGATGCAAACATCTTCAAAGGTCTCAGAGTCTATGATCTTGCCTCAACTCGTTGGGCATAAAAGATTCAGAAAATACATCTTCCCCTCACACCGATTAGCAAATAGTTCCAAGGGATGGGTTTCCCTTGGATGACTGTATCAAGTTTGTAATATGTCCAGTGTCCCAACCAACACAGGCATTCCTGGAACTGCTCCTTGATTTGACATTCATGAGTTCATTCACACTTATGCTATTTATGTGTCAGGGACACAAAATTGAGTGTAAGCAAACATAGGACATGGTGAATTGGGTAATAAGAAAAGACTAGATGTAAACCCACTATTGCATTGCATTTTTATCAGTGGACAGATGGACATAACACAAGGGGGATGTAGAAGCATCAAAACGAGGTCCAAGGAAACACCTGGGAGGAACTTGTATTAATATCAAACTTTTACAGAGCTAGAACCAATGAGACTGCGTTAGAACATGGGAAAAGTTCAGAGACGCGTGAGCCAGCATCAGACTTTTGGGAATGGCGAATGTTTCTGCATGCTCTGAACAATGGTGAGCTGCTGACTAGGTGAATAAAAGAAGAAGCTAGGTAAACCCAAGCTTAAGGGGCTGGAGATGGCTATGTGGTTAGAAGCATGTAATGCTCTTGCTGTGGACTCGAGGCTGCTTCTCAGCTCCGACATGAAATAAGTTACAAGTTTTTTAGATTAGATTTTATGTTAAACACAGCAGTCTAGATCCCAGAAGTTTCAGATGTTAAGCTAGCACAGTGGTTCTCAACCTTCCTAATGCTGTGACCCTTTAAGACAGTCCTCATGTTATGGGACGCCCTGAGCATAAAATTATTTTTTGGCGCTACTACATAACCAAAAATTTGCTGCTGTTAGAAACTGTAATGTAAATATTTGTGCTTCCTGATGGTCTTAGATGGCCCCTGTGAGAAGGTCGTTTGACCCCTAAAGGGGTCACAGCCCACATACTGAGAACCACTTAGCTAGAGGATGGGGTGCTACAACTTGTAAGAGGGTAGTATAGGATCGTAGAAGAAAGCCAGCTGTTCTGTGATCTTCCAGAAGCAAGCTAACATCAAGTCACAGCCTTAGACCTCTCCCCTGTTTTTCAACCAGGGGATTTTCATAAGATTTAGACTATGATCTGTAGAATAAACACGTCTCTCCCCCCTTAATGGAATTTATATACCAGCTGCAAGGAGTATATTACTTGTTGTCTCTCCTCGGCTGTCGTTCCCCTATGCTCTGGAGGCCTGCTCTGCCTGTCTAGTTCTTGCAAGCAATTTCCCTTTGTTTATACTAGTTTAGCTTAATATAAAAAGGTCGAGAGATGCTGTCAGGGGAGATATAAGATATAATAAGAACACAGTTGGTACCTGCAGGAGGCCAGGCACAGGGCCGGGCCACTTACAGGGTACCTCGCTGTACCTCAGTCAAGCTATCAATGTTATGTGCACCCCCACCTTATGTGCACCTCCGTGGTATGCCTTATACCCATTCAAGTTGGTCACGTTTGTCTATGAGTGCCAGTGAGGACATGGTCAGTACCCTCCCAGCTACACTCTGTCCTCTTGGTTCTGATGCACTCTAATCCTGGAATCTAGAAGCAGCTTTGAGATTCAGGGGCTTAGCAGGCTAACCTGGCGATGCTCATGACCATCTACCATCAGACATACAGTCTTGGGGCATCAACCTTGGCTGTCCAAAGTAGGGAGCTGGCTTCCTGCAAGCCATTCACTCTGAGTCCCTGGATTCTGTTCAGACAGGCAAGGGACCGCACTCCTTCTGGGCTGCTTGTAGGAATCAGGGATTTAATCTCCATCTAAGCTGTCGACTGTGACCACCAAGAGATAGGAGATCCTACCAAATAGGAGGGACTTTATCAGCCTGGATTTCTTGACACCTTGAAATACCTGCTATTATCCTAACTTTTAAATATCATACCCCTTACAGATAGTCTCGAGACTTTCATGACAAATGTTATCCCTTAGGCAGAGGAGAGAATTTGCCATTTTACAACCTTGGTGAAAACATCCTGAGGAGTGTAAATGGACCAATTTTATACTCTCAGAGAGAATGATGGGAAGTGTGTCAGCAGGCTGAGGTGAGAGGGGGAGTTGGAACCTGGACACAGTAAAGACACTTATAGCCACTTACTCCTTAATACTTTCAAAGTAAGTGTTCATTTTCTGTTGTGTCAGCAATTTATTAATGGGTTATTAGATTGTTGTGCAGCCAGTTTAGAGATATCAGAAAGGCATGATGGGAAAGGGTATTGGTTTTAGTTACTAATTAAGAGTCCAAACAAGAAGTTCCAAGTGAGAAGTTCTTAAGAGGTACGGAAAGTCAGGATAGCTACTTCCTTGATTGGAAATGTCAGTTTATGAGAAAAACAAACAAACAAACAAACAAACAAACAGGAAACAACCTACAGAGCCTGGCAGTTGGAGGACAGGCCATCAGCAATGTGCCATGCTTTTGGTCTCTGAGACACTGAGAAAATCTTTGAATTTTCTTCTGCCTTTCTATAAGATAAGTGTATTTGTAGGAAAAATGAAAACACAAAAGGCTTAATCAGAGCAGAAGCCTGGCTCGGGGAGGGGGGGCTCCCCACATCAGGTCCCTGTCAGGAACCTGCGAGTACATTTCAAAGAGCTGTAGTCTCCACTCAACAACATCCCTGACGGTCTGACAGTTTCACAAACTTGCCTTCCAGTGTTTTAATTTACCACACACACGGAAGCATGCTTCCAGAAGTTTTATCTTTTCATTTTATTTATTTATTTATTTATTTTGGTATTTGAAATATATGATCCTACAGTCTTCCCAGGGAATTAGCAAAAAAAAAAAAAAATCTTTTCAAATTCATTACCTGGTAGCAAATAAAGTAACAAGACAAAGGCTTATTTCTTCCTGTTTGATAAATGATTAGCCTCATTCAGTTACTTCAAAGTTAAGTCTAGGAGGGAACAGTAAGAAAATGTGCGTGCGTGTGTGTGTGTGTGTGTGTGTGTGTGTGTGTGTGTGTGTATGAGATTTGTATGTGTGTGTGAGCACATGTATGAGCATGTGCATGAACATGTATGTGCTTAGATGTCAGGTCTCAACCTCCATCATTCTTCCACCTTACTGAGGCAGTGTCTCTCAGTCCATCCCAGAAATCATTAATACAGTGTTGCTAGCCAGCTTGCGCTGGGATCTCTTGTCTCTGCCTTCTCAAACTGGAATTACTGCCAATCCTACGAGCATGCACATTGGTTATGGGGATCTGCACTCAGTTCCTAACATGTGTGAACCAAGCACTTTAACCACCAGACTCTAATTAGTTTACATTTTAAAATTTATCACAACAATAATAAAATAATTACAAACAACGGTAATTATTGTTATGACTCTGTGTGTGTGTGTGCGTGTGTGTGTGTGTGTGTGTGTGTGTGTGTGTGTGTGTGTGTACACTATCAACAGCATGTATGTGGAGTTCAGAGGACTACCATGTGGAGCAGATTCTCTCTCCCCCCCGTGAGTCCTAAGGATTGAATTCAGGTCACCATGCATGCAGGTCAAGTGCTTTTCCCTTCTGTGCCATCTTGCTGGCCTCTGAGTAATCTGTGCAAATAGTGTCACTCTCAGTGGTTATTGGCAGGTGGTGACATAAGAAGCAATTTAATGTTGTTCACATCCCCAGTGTTTTACATATTGCTGAGGGGTCTAAGGTTTCATTTCTTATGAATGAAGATGCAAATGTATCCATAAAGAGCTTTTCTTTGTGTTTCAGTTAGAAGCATGAAATCCTGGAGTCACCTTGTATCATAATAGCATTGTCCATGTCCCCCACATCCAACATGAGCTCTCTCATCAAGAAAGACAATGAATTACAAGATGCTAAATCAGGGATTCTCAGCCTTCCTAATTCAGTGACCCTTGAATACACAGCTCCTCATGCTGTGGTGACCCCCAACCATAAAATTATTTTTATTGCTACTTCATAACTGAAAGTTGGCTACTGTTATGAGTTGTAATGCAAATAGCTGATATACAGTATTTGTAATATCCCCTGTGAAAGAGTCATTCCTACCAAGGGGTCGTGACCTACAGGTTGCGAACTGCTGCTCTAAACAAAGTCACCTTATGACTATGGTACGTTTAGGTCAGAAGCACCGAGCTGACTGGCTGGGATTGCTGGCGGGAGTCATGAGCTCCTAATTCCCTCTTTAAGTGCTGAGATCCCTCACTTGGTGAACACTAAGTGTCTCTAAATGGTTTCCTTTTAAAAAGGAAAACATGCTTAGAGCATTATTTTGCTTATTGATTTTTCAAATTAAATATTCTAATGGATCCCAGTTGTGGTTTTAATGATGAGAATTCCTTGAAGCCCATCTTGGAAATGTGGAAAAAGAATCGGATTGGGCGCTGAGCACACTGCTAGAGCAGCTTTCCACAGGATGCTCTCCCCACAGAATTCTCCCCCTTTATCCTTCGTTCTCTCTCTGCCTCCCTTACTCTCCAGCGCACCCCTTCCACCCTTTCCCCTTTGTCAGTCTGTCCTGCTTTCTTCCTTCTTTCCTTTTCTCCCTCTCTCATCCTTACTGAAGTCAGCCACAATTTTCTATATACTTAAAAGAGTCATATAAAGAACAAAGAATGTAAGAAGCTGTGTTATCTAGGGAAAAGGTCATTTTTCTTTTTTCTTCTATTTCATATGAAAGTTGTCATTACACATGTACACACACACACACACACACACACACACACACACACACACGCACACGAGTTGTAACTAGCCATAATCACCCCACATGCTTTGTCATGTAGCTTCATTCTGGAACCTCCACCATCTTATGTCATCTGTCACTCACCCTACGCTCCACTAGTCTTACCCTTTCCTCGCAGTAGCCTTGGTAAGCACAAGGCACCAATCCACGTGTGGAAATGCTTAGCTCCACTGTCCTTGGCTAAGACTCTTGAAAACTGCCTGGCTGTGGCCAAGCCACTCGCCAATCTTGTTAGTTTTGTTTGTGAGGAGGACAGGTCCACCTTACTGTCACTGGCCTTTCTATTTCAGGGGTGATTCTTATAAGGAAACACCACCATAGCAAAGACTTTGGGGATGGCTTCTCGGAGTTAACTCCCATGTGCCTTTTGGAACTTAAATGCTAAAGCAAAGAGAGGGTTTATAAACAATTTAGTAAACTCTTTAGCAAACAGCATTAAGCAAGGGAGCACTCCTCTGATCTTGAGTTTATACTTTGTGGGCTTGGTGGGGCGACGTAGAACTCAGAGCCACCCACTGCTGGAAGACTATGCCTTCAACGTTTCTCACTAGACGTCATCCACTTGTTTAGAGAGCATTAGTTAAATGATGGAGACTGCCAAGAACTGGTCTTGGCATCACCATGGAAACAGAATAATTCTATCTTGCACTTTAGAGCCAAACAAGGTAGTGTTGTTATTGTCTGAAGGAAATGATGACGTCAAGAAAGGCCGGTGCTCAGACGGACTGTCAGCAGTACAATCACTTGGGGAAATGAAGTTCTGCACACATATATTTGAACACATATCATACGCACATTCATATACATACTCCTATGTATGTGTATACATTCATGTGCTTGTGTACTTGTTATTTTATTATATATATGTGTATGTATGTATATATGTGATCCATAATGCATGTCATTCTCAGAACATGTGGTCTCCATCTGGGTGGTTCCCGGAACAATGTCATCCTGAGCCTTGCTCAGGGACACCTGCCCCTCAGCTCTGCCTTTCTGGACTTGGAATTTCTTTTATGTGCTGTGGCTTGAACAGGAAGAGTCACTTCCTTGTTATGCTGTCTTAACTCTGTACAGCTCTGTGATGTTTGCCACATGCCTGTCCAGGGCCTGGCTTCCCCCTCTTCCCAGCTCTGAGGTGTGACCTCTTCCCTTATAAAACCATGAAGAGAGGGGCTTTCTCTCCCCTCACTGGGTTCTGTTTTCTCTCCTTTACCACCTGTCATCCTTCCCTCCCTCCCAACCTCCACCCATCCCTCTCTCTACCTACTTATCCCTCCCTCCCCCACCCATCCATCCATCCAGCCCTCCCTCCCTCTCTCCATCCCTCCCTCCACCCATTCATCCCTCCACCCCTCCCTCCCCCAGTCTGTCCTGCCTTCCTTCCTTCTGTTTTTTTCTCATCCCCTTCTTCCTTTTTTTCCCTTCCTCCCTCCCACTTTCCTGGTTTTCGGAGCTATTATTCCTGTAAAGTTTCACTTCAGTATTCCTCACTGCAGAACCTTTCTTCACTCATTTTCTCTGGCTGCCAAGGTGGCCCTGTGTGATGGGGAAATTCTACCACAGGTCACCTTTCCATCCAGCGTTTATTAACTTTTTGTATGCAGCTGCCAAGTGCCGTCAGAGGGGCCGATATGCTCAGTGCTATTTTAAAGGTCAGTCTTGACTCTAGGGGCCGGGGAGGCTACATTGAGGAAGCTCATGTATGTGTATGTCTATGTGAGGATGTGGTCTAAGACAGTTAGATCATGCAGGTTATAAGCAGACTGAAGGTAGCCCTGTATATTTTAGTATTGTAGTATATTGATGTGTTGTTGACAGATAGGGCTCAGCTGATGGAAGAGGGTCCCTTAGGGTGCATCTCTGGAGCCATTATGTTCCCTGCCCCTTGCTGCATCTCTTCTTGCTTCATGCCTGACATAAACTGAAGGATTTCCTCCACCATGTGATCCTGCTGCCTCGACATTCAGCCAAGGATATGGGGCCAACCAACCATAGGCTCCATCCTCCAAACCTGGGAGGATCAACTTTCCTTTAGGCTATGCTGTCAAGTGCTTTGGTCTTAGTGATAAAAAACTTATCTTTGTACAATTTATCTCTTTACACTGCCACTGAATTCTGTTGTTCTTGCTACATGCGTCCCATCTCTCTTCCTTGTGTTACAGAGTTAATATGGATTTAACTCCTAGATAAATGTTATACTCTGCATATCAATGAATGCCTCTCACTGGCTAATGTGCTTGAATAGGTAGTTGCCTGGACAGAGGTGGTTTTTTTCAAGCTCATAGAGCCTTTGGGAGGTGGGTTCTAGGCTAGAGGAAGTAGCTTTCTGAGGGGCGGCCCCTGAGGCTTATCCTGGCTTCCTGTCCTGCTTCTGCTTCTTGTTCTGTTGAGATGTGAGTAGGCACAGGCATCTTACCTGTGTTTCAGCCACCATGGAAGTAAGTATCTTCCTCCATGCTTTCCCCCGCCCCCATTCGTGATGGACCTTGTACATCCAGATTGTGAGGTCAAATCCTTCCTCCCTTCCTCCTGGTTGGTTATGTGGCCACAGCAGCAAGGAAAATGACTGAACTGATTCAAGGAGGCAGATAATCCAGCTCCATTCTCATCTGTGGCCACTGAGTTGGTGTGTGTGTGTGTGTGTGTGTGTGTGTGTGTGTGTATGAATGAACTGATGTGAATGTGTGCCCATATGGATGCATACGCATTTGTGTGCATGTGCACATGGTAGCCAGAAATCAGGCCAAGTGGCCTATTTGATCTCTCTCCAGATTATTTTTTTGAGTCAGGTCACAGAATCCAGAGCTCACTGATTGACTAGGCTAGCTGACCAATGAGCTTCAGGAATATACTTGTCTCTACTCTTCACCCCACCCCCAGCTTAGGAATCACAGACATGCATCACCATGTCAGCCTCTTGGCATGGGTAATGGGAATCCAAACTCAGGTCTTCATCCCTGCAATGGACACACTTCACTGACTGAGCCAGAAACCTCAGCAGACCCACACCGATTCATTTGACAAGCACTAGTTCTGTTCTTCTCCCAAATTGTTCTCCCCAGTAATCCTCCATTGCCTTGCTAAGGACTTTGTTTACCAAAACTAAACTTCTGGATCTTTGGTGATTTTATTATCTCTTAAAGAGACTACTAAGATGAATATTTTCATTAACTCTGAGCCCCCAACCATGCACAATTTACTTCTTGCTTACATTTCCATGGCCCCACATGTTTATGCCTATTACTAACTTATTAAGCTGTGTCGGGGATGTGTGTTTCGTTAGCTTTTGTCTCCCTGTACTAGCTAGTGAGTTCTTGACAGCTGAGGTGAAGGTCTTAGTTACTCTCATATACCTCATGTTGGCCTCAGTCTCTGGAATGTACTTTGGGGTTTAGTGAATACTGACATCCTGAATAATGCTTCAAGCTCACTACTGGGGTCCTTCTCTATGTGGAAGGAAGTTTTAAAGAATCATTTGCTGCTGCTGCTGCTGTTGTTGTTGTTGTTTAAGATAGGGGAAATCTTTGGATTGGTGGGGGCAGGGGGTAAATACATTTACCAAGGAAGATGAAGACTGAAAGTCTACATGGACTCTCCAGTGTTTTTGTTATCAGACAAATAAGATTTATCTTTGAAAATATCCCTGGGGTGGAGAGATGACTCAGAGAGCCCAGAGTACCCTGGGGTTCTGCTCCCAGTACTATGGCAGGTGTCACACAACTGCTTGTGACTCCAGCTCACGGGGATCGGATGTCCTCTTCTGGCTTTCCCAGGTCCTGCACTCATGTGTACAGACACACAGAGAGACACACCTATAACTTTGAAAAACATTTTCAAAGGAAATATTATAAATGTCACCTTTGGCTTCTATGTGAATTTCCATGATTAAGGTATAATAACAATATTAATTTTGTGAATTATTTTATGTAACAACAAATATATAAAGTTCTCAACTTCTGCATGTGACTGATCTGAAAGAGTCCTCTTTTCTTTGTAACTTATCTATATCTAGTGATATCATATATATATATATATATATATATATATATATATATATATATCTGATTTCTGTTAGTTATCTTATTTTTAGATCTTCTTGCTGGCCATCTCCAAGTGGCACAGTGTGTCACATAGCCAAAGATGTTATGTTTGTCTCCTTTAAAAAGCCACCAGGATTCCATCATGGGTATCTGCTCTGCTTTCAGTTCCATTTCTATAGTGAACAACTTATGGGAGAAAGGGGGTTATTTCTGCCTACACTTATGGATTACAGTTCATCATGGTGGAAGATGGAGCTTCAAAGAGCCTAGCGCATCACATCTACAGACAAGAGCAGAGAGGAAGGAACCCATGCATGCTCACTTGCTTACCTGCATTAGATAAGGATGGGGCTGATTTCTCTACTCTTATCAACTCAGGACCCCTGGCTGAGGGGATGGTGCTGCAAGTGGTGGACTGGATTTTCCTAAGTGAATTAACTTAACACAGTTCTCCCCAGGCCAACCTAACACAAGCCATTCTTTGTGTACAGTCTCTTTCCAGATGATTCCGGGTTGTCAGATTAACCACTGAAGCTAACTAGCACAGCAGCCTACCTCCGATTCTCTTCTCCTAAAGATCCCAGCTAGTTCTAATTACTCAGTAGCTACTTATTAGCACCTTAAACTGGAGAATTCATTTCCACATGAAACTCTGGGACTTAAAATCCTACCTGTCTCATGACACCGCCCACTGCTTTTTGTCTTTATGTCCTTTTCCTTTTCTTCCCCGTACTTCATATCATTAGGTTATTGTTGGATCCTCCTAATTCCAGTGTGGGTTCTTTGACAGGAGTGGGCCTTTTCTTTACATAGGTACACTGATAAGAAATGATATAATTTGGTGTGAGTTTTAGCATGGGGAGATGTTTCTGTCTCTGATCTTTATCTTATGTACGGATCAGTTTCCCTGTTTTATTTAAAATCTAGCATTCCTATGAAATCTGCCATTGTGGTTTTTGTTTATCAAAAAACCACCCAAGAACCATGATCCCTTAGTCATAAAGGACACGAAGGAACTTCCGTTGAAAGTCTGAGAGCAAGAAAGCAGGGAATTCCAGACTTGACTTTAATTTTGAGGATATCTGTCATCAATAGATGGTTAATCTCCATCTATGGAAAGGAAAATAGTTGATGACAGTTTTTAGCCATGTGCTCAACCAGGTGGGACAGGGTCTTGTCTACCTATGTTAGTATTGAGATGTCTTGCTAATGATGCCCTGTGGTATTCTACCTCCCCAATATTTCCACTGTTCTTCCATTTAAACAATGTAGCACATTTAAATGGTTTATATATGTATATACACACACATATATGTATATATACACATGTATATATACACACACACATATATATATATACATGCGTATATGTATATATACACATGTATACACACATACACACACACACACACACATATATATATATATATATATATATATATATATATATATATATATGTATGTATATCCTCTAGTGTTGACATGCTAAGGCCTTTCTGGACAGTGGGATGGAGTTATCTGTTAGTGTGATAGGCATGATTTCTCTTCGTAAGATGTAGTGCTGCATGCGGTGATTTTTTTTCTTATCTAAAATCCAAGTCAAAGTTTTTTCTTCACTTGAGAATGTAAATGAATATTGAGTGTTCAGAGTCACTGTATGAGCAACGTAGATATTTGGGGACTTATTTGCTTGTTTCATTGTATCTTATGTGAATGTTTGTGGTCTCATTGTAAGCATAGCTACCTTCCGTTTTATCGTATATCATATGCCTTCAATTTCATTGAAAGAGTTCTTGGGTTTTTATAATAACCCGTTTGGAGAACAGACACATCCATGTTTCTATATGAGCCTGAATGAGCCAATTACAGCCTAAGTATATGGACTGTAAGTAACACCACACAATCGTACACACATACATACACACACACACACACACACACACACACACACACACACACTTCTCTGGAACTTATTGAACAATTGAAATTGGAAGGACAGGTGCCTCAGAGGTGCTAGTAATTTTTTTATATCACCCTTGATATTAAAATCTGAGATACAAAATTATACATGAGCAGATAGTTGACCAGTACCCACTGGAAACAAAATAAAAGTCACAGTAATGGGAATTAAAAAAAAAAAAAAACAACTTAGAGTTAAGCTAAAGGAAATAAATGGGAATGACTGACAGGCAGAGGCGTGATGCGCTCTTTGAGTAGATGCCACCCCATGATACTGATAACTAGATTGCTGTTGTGTTCATTTGAGTCACTCGTTAAGGAAACTGGAGTGAACTCATGTGCTGTGCGCTGAGCCTGGCATCACAGACAAGGGCCCCACACCTCACCCTCTACTCCTTAGTGAACATTTTAAGGTTTTGATTTAGTTTTTGGTTTTATTTTATGTTTTTGTTCTTGCTGTTGTTTTATTTTTGAGATGGAATCTTATTAGTCCAGAACTGACCTCAAACTTCTGGTGAAGATTATCTTGAACTTCCCATCCTCCTTCCTCAGCTTCCCCAGTGCTGGGCTTACAGGCATGCATTGCCAGAGCCAGTCTATGTAGTGCTGGGATAGAGCCATGGGCTCCCTGCTTGTGTGGCGAGTACTCTACTAACTACAGTGTGTACTACTCTAATCTCAGTGCACAGGATTTAAAAACTCTTGTTATTCTAATCTGAAGAGATCATAATTCAGCCCAGGGGAATTTGAACCCCTGGACACATTCCCAAGATGCCCTAGAGTCTTACAGAGTCCTATAACTTCTTTTTCAGGTGTTTGTAAACTCTTGTGTCATTCTGTGACATGCCTTAGCACTGCGCCCAAAGCAGGTGCAAGGAGCTGTGTCTCTACACCCACAAACATTAGTGTTTTCTCAAGGCAACCACCCAATACCTAATTGAACTGCATCACTCTGAGATGTGGTGCTATTGACTTGCCGTTGACAGGCAGAGGTAGCAGGAACTTGAGGATAGCCTCTGCTACATAGTTTAAGGAGAGCCTCAGCTACTTGAGAGCCCATCTTGTCTCAATAAAAATAAAATAAAATAAAATAAAATAAAATACAGCAAAACAGAGAAGATATTACTGAATAATATGATATTTTGGTCTCTGTTTCTGCACAATACACAACTGATTTCTGTTATTTATCTTATTTTTAGAGCAGGCATTTGCTTATATGTTTTAGCCCTGCATTTGTAATTCCCATTATGTTTGTCTTTCAGTAGGTTTTGCATTACCCACCTTTATGTGGGATATACTCTGGAATAAGTGACACTTAGTAAGTCATATTTTAAACTAAACGGCTTGTTCTAATTTATGAAGCCATTTGGACTGGAAGAGCCCTACAGCGAACCACATAGCTCATCCCCCCTTTCCTAGCATAGTGGGAGAGATTTTTATTGTCTATAAAATCCATTCTGGGTGGGTATCTATTCTCAGCCTTCATTATCTCTGGTGTTAGCGATTCCACAGCCTCCCTTGGCAGTCTTCCCTATTGCTGAGCTAGCCTTGCTTATTAATCCTGTAATAATACCTCATGTTCTCCAAATATTGAGGCAATGCTCAAGTCTCCCCTGCTAACTCATCCCACCCTGTCCACCATTAGAAATGGTTCTGATGTGTGTGTGTGTGTGTGTGTGTGTGTGTGTGTGTGTAGGTGATTAAGTAAGCACACAGTAACAAATGATGTGGCATGTACTCTTGTCCTGAGGCACTGTGCAAGGGGCTCCTTAGGATGGACATTGTCAGTCCATAGAAAATTAAGCCATTGAATCGGCAGCACCAGGGTGGTGATGGACTGGCTCTTGCCATGGAATGGAATTGCCTTGCAGACATACGAATTTTACAGCCAGGAGTGCTCATTCCTCCTTGTGCACGTTAATGGTATTGTTAGATTAATGTGATGATTTGGAGGCGATTACTGGTTTGTCTGTGCTGGTTTTGGGACAAGAGCATCAACTAGACCTGTCCTGGCAGGGTCTGGTCCACAGCTTGTCCTGGGAACAGAATTGATTCCGCATAGATGCAGGTAGACGACTCAGTTGGTAAAGTGCATTCTCTGCTCCCATGAGTACCTGAGTTCAAGCTTCACGACTCATGAAAAACAGATGGGTGTGGTAGCGAACACTTGAAATCTCAACATTGGAAAAGCAGAGACTGGAAGATTCCTAGGGTGGATAGGCCAGCTATATTAGCCCCCTCTGTGAACGCCAGGCCAATGAGAGAGGTGAAAAGCATCTATGTAACAACAACCCAGTTTGTCTTTGGGCTATACACACATTCACACACATACACACACACAAGTGTATGCTCACATGCACACAAGTGTGCACCACCACACACAGACATGTGATCATGTACATTACATACCTAAATACTGTCTTTTTAAACTACTTTACTCTTTTAATTGTTTTTCGTGTGTGTGTGTGTGTGTGTGTGTGTGTGTGTGTTTGTGTGTGCACTATACAGAGTATGTGGCACTCAGAGGACAGCATTCGGGAATCTATTCTCTCTCCACCATGTGGGATCTGGAGATCAAAGTCTGGCGCCTTTATCCACTGAGCCATCTCACTGGCCTGCAAAAGTTGTCCTTTAAAAAAGGTTGACATGGGGATTGGACAAGGAGCAAGCATTGTGTGTGCCTAAGCTTAGCAATCTGTCCTTCTAGAAGCTGGCACCATGGTCTTGCCATGCTCCTTGCTCCTATCCCAAGCTAGTAGTGTGTCGCTTCTGCTGGTTGGCATGGCTTGTGCTCTGTTTGGAGGACTGCCCAGGACAGCTATAGAGCTGAGGAGACTTAAGTTCATGCCTCCTCTGGTCCACAGGAAATCTCACATCCTTCCATGTGCCTGAAGACAAACTGCGACATCTAACTTTCAGCCTCTGCCTCCTCTAACTGAAGGTACTGTTTGTAGGAAAATTCACCTGAAAAGCGTAATGCTCATGCTTCCCTTTCTCTGATGACAGCGCTAGACGAGCATAAGCATTTAGCCCAGGAGCCTCTGAGATCTTCTTCTTTGCATCTAGAAAAGTGCACTCCAGACCTCAGGCTGCACTCTGCAGTCTACCTGCAGTGGGGCTCGCGGTCTTGGTTTCTGTGGACATTGCTCTCATGGCGAACGCATCGGATCTCACATATACAGACAAGACGCTTTGGTCCGGGATTGACTACCTTGGGCTTGAATTGTGCTGAGGTCACAAAAGTTACTCAGTTTTCAGACTGAGCAAGGTCCACTGTGGGGAATTCACTTTGGAGGAAGTATCGGTTCCCGGCTTCTGAATCCGATGTGTCTATCTATTAGAGTGTGAATCACATACTCCAGAAACACTAGATGAGTTTGACCTTCAAGTGGGGCATGAGTCTTTGCACACCCCTCACTGGGAGCTCAAGTGGCTTGTCCTGCCTCATAGCTACCTGGTTACCATGGTGGAAAGCCTGTGTTCCTGGGAGCAGACAGTCCTCCACCCACTCCCCCCTGTCCTCCTTGCTCTCTCTTGCTCTGTTCTTACAACACTGTAAGATTTCTATTATTTCACTCAAATCAAATGTACATACCCAGCCCAGTTGATACAAAAGTATGAGAAAAGTTAAAGACCAATAGCAAGTTAGAAACTGATGTATTTTGACACGAAGCAAAGGAAGATCTTAATGTTTTACATTTTTTTCCTCCCTAGAATCATTATCCACAAATAACATATGGGGTCTTGGAGCCAGCCGCAGAATAATGCAAAATGGGAGAGGAGTCTTCTCACCAAACCCTCACAGTGTATTCTGCTTCCACAACAGCCTGTGAGGAGGTCAGGTCTAGTCACTGTCAGTGTCCTTGTTCCAACCCCCCCGCACAATCCCCATGTGTATCTGTGTGTGTGTCTCCTGCTGACACGCTGTAGGAATACAAACTGCAAAACATGCTTTATCTGAGAAACGGAGGCCTCATTTTTTTTTCTTTGAAGAATGAAAGCAGATCTGAATATGCCACGAATTAGCCTGGGGCACCCAAGACAACCTGCCTGGTCATGAATGTTCCAGAAACTATTGTTGCAATTTAGAACAGCATGCTCATTGTAGTGTGGCTGTTTCCTTTAGCTCTAAGTCCTGAGATGAATAGCTGAGGGCTCCAGTCATCCTCTCTCCTTTTCCCAGAATGCCCTTCACATGGGTGGTGTGTCACAAATGGTTTCACATCACCTGGGACTCTATTTCTTGTGTGTTCTCAAAGCAATTTTCCAAGGTCCTGTCCTAAATACATAATTGATAACATTGGAAACTAAGCAAGGAAATTGTATTTACGTAGCATGTTCCTGCAATCATTAGCAGGCTGACTTTGCCATGAGAATTTCTCAGCCACTCTCTGAACCATACAGGAATCCTAGGAGTAGAAGGTACACATCGAAATACCAGGAACACTTTCATACCAGGAACACCTAACCATTAATCCTTTAACTATGCATTCCTTTTGTTTGATTGGCATCTTCTTAGAAGGGGTGTGTGTGTGTGTGTGTGTGTGTGTGTGTGTGTGTGTGTGTTCCACATGTAGAGTCCTATTTGCACTGGTTGCTGTTCTTTCAAAGGGGGGGGGGAGAAGCAAGGAGGTGCACTTTCATTTCTTTGCTGAGATAAAGCATCATTACCTAAAATAACTTGGGGGAAAAGAGGGTCTATTTGGCTCATAGTTACAGGTTATACTCCATTATTACTAAGAAGTCTCTGAGGTAAGGGGCTTGAGGTTGCTGGTCATACATATATATATCCATGGAACAAATGTACCCATGTTGTCAACTTGCTTTCATCTAGCCATCTCCTATTCTATATAGTTCAGAAATACCTGCCCAGGGAATGGTGCTGCCCTCAGTGGGTTGGGGTCATCTCACATCAATTAATAATCAAAATGACACCCTCTTCCAGATGTGGCCATAGACAAACCTGAACTGGATAGGTGTGTTAAGCTGACATTAAAAGACTAACCAGCACACACACACACACACACACACACACACACACAAAACCTATCAAGGTTCTGTCAAACTCTAAAGCTAGATTCAGCTCATCTAGGCCTGTCCTTTTCATGGCCTGATCCAACCTGGAACATTATTTCCTTCATTTGTCAACAGAGGTGAGACAAACCACAGTTATCTGCATCTAGGTCACCCTGACAAGTTTATGCTACATTAGAAAGCAAGCAGGGATGCCCAATGTCATGTCATGCTATTACATTGTGGTGGATAATACAAAGTTCATTGTGAAGAAGACATGTTCAGGGACCATCACAGAAACTCAGAAGTGCAAATGAAAGGTAATATTCCACTCTAGTCTTGGCAAAGCCTTTTTAACTCTAAAAGACATCAAAACCAAATAAGGCCAAGGAGACAGGTCAGTGGGTAAAACACCTGCAAAGCAGTGTGTGAAGGGCAGAATTTGGATCCCCAGATTCCCCATAGAGCCAGACAGGAGAGCATGTGTCTGGTGCCCATAATCCCAGAGCTCCCTGTTGTCAGGAAAATGAAGACTGAGAAATCTCCAGAGCTCCTTGGCCAGCTAGCCCTGCTTATACAATAATGAACAACAAAAGACCCTGTATTAAGATGGAAGGTAATGAACCCATCTAAGCTTGTACTCTGGCTTCCATGGACAACCAGAGGCTCTCAGAGACTCACAGGCATCCACATTAATACATGAACACACTACACACATGCACATGCACTTGAGCGTGCACGCGCGCGCGCACACACACACACACACACACACAGAGAGAGAGAGAGAGAGAGGCACATGATTTAAAACAAACAGTAACAACTTCTACCTGGTGACTGAGGCTTGAGATACTTTCCAAAGGATGTTGTACGTGCTAAAGTTTTGTCTCCATTCTCTAGCTGCTATGTAGACAGGAATGTGGTATTTCCTTGTTAATTGGATTAGGCTATGAGTTTAATATGGCTGCCAGTTCTTCACAGGCTAGCCCCAAAGCTCTGATTAGTTCATGGTTACAGGAAGAAAAGTCCCTGCAAGTCAGTGGGGTAGCTGCAAAGCAGATGGCTGTGTTTAGCATTTCTGTGGTCAGATGAACCATTTTTGCTTCCAGTCCTAGAATGGAAGAGGAATTGCTCAACTCTGGGTTATGCATTTATTTTCCCCATCTGTTCAGTGGGAGTATATTGATGTCTAAACTGCTTAGCATAGGACACCTAGAAAATGCTAGTTAATATTAAGGGTAAAATCCTGTGTGAAACATATTTTTTATCTTTAGCTTACATGATGATAATATAAGTCTTTTTTTAACTGTACCAAATTATAATACAAATATAACTTAGTGTTTGAGGCTCCATCCAGATTTGAGAGTATAAATGTATCTTTAAAAATATGGGGAGTTAGCCAGCATGGTGGCATATACCTTTATTCCTAGCACTTGGGAGGCAGAGGCAGGCAGATCTCCGTGAGTTCAAGGCTAGCCTGGTTTACAGAGTAAGTTCCAGGACAGCCAGAACTATACAAAGAAACTGTGTCTTACAAAACCAAACCAAACCAACCAAACAAACCAACAAGAATATGAGGAGCCGGTGAGCTGGCTCAGCAGCTGAAGATGCTTGTTCCGAAGTCTGATGACCTGAGTTTAATCATCTGGGGACTCAGGTAGCGGGAGGAGAGAACCCACTTCAGCACCTGGCCTCTGACCTCCATTTCTGTGGCACATCTACACTGTGCCGATAAGGTTTTGTCAACCTGACACAGACTAGAGTCATCTGGGAAGAGGGAACCTCCGTTCAAGGAGGGCTCTGTCAGACTGGTCTGCAGGCATCGTCTTGATTATTGGCTGAAGTGGGAGGGTCCAGTCCCCCTGCAGGCATTGCCACCCCTGGGCAGATGGGCCTGGAAGGAGGGGAAAAAAGATGAACATGAACCTTGGAACAAACTGGCAAGCAGTGCCTCTCCAAGGTCCCTGCCTCTCATCCAGCTTGAGTTCCTGCCTCTCATCCAGCTTGAGTTTCTGCCTCTCATCCAGCTTGAGTTCCTGCCTCTCATCCAGCTTGAGTTCCTGCCTGGCAACTTCTCTGCAACCAGCTGTGATCAAGGCGTGGCAGCCAAAGAAACCCTTTCCTCCCCAAGAGGCTTTTGGCCAGGGTTTTATCACTGAAATATAAAGCACATAAACACACATACATACATACATACATACATACATACATACATACATACATACATGCATACATAACGAAGTAAATGTTAAACTTTAACTGGGGTTTATTTTTTAAAGTAAGAGATTACTATGCCTGCTTTGGACCAGGGTTTTATCACAGAAATATAAAACTAATACACAAACACACACACACACACATACACACACACACACACACACACAGATAATAAATAAGAAAAGAAAGAAAGAAAGAAAGAAAGTTAATAACAAAACTTTGACCAGGTTATAAAAATCAAGTAAGAGGCTGGACTGTCTGAATGATTTTCTGTTCTTAGTTTTGATTCAATATTTTGTTAAAGGGATGTTTCCCATTATTTTTTTATGGATTGTGTTCTGCAATCACACGGAGAGTTTTCAAAGACCCTGATCACTCTATAATTTGTAAGAAACAATATTCTGTTTTTATATTCAGTTTAATGTCTTTTTCTCCCACCCTGTAGCTCTGAAGCCAGAGATGATAAAACAAAAACTAATACTTCCAAGCACCTCACAAAAATAAGAGCCTCTGATAGACTAAGTGTAGGCTAAATGAGGCCCATGGCTGATTGGTTCTAATTAGATATAAGGTAAATGCTCTCTCAGTTGTGCCTTTTGTTAAAGTCAGAACACATGGCTGCGTGGGCTCTCCACACTGCCCTTTGCAGAATCATTTGAAAATATTTTGGGTCTGCTGTCGCTGAGACAATATGGCTTGGCAGCCTATTGCTAACTTCATAAGCTTGTCACATTTGTCATGTAGACAATGTTCTTTATATGCAAAGCTGTCAGGCAGATTGAGTCTATAATTCTTCTTTGCATGAAATCATATGATGAAGCCACGGTATCAAATTGGAAGCTGCGCTGGCATTTGGAATCTTTCAGGCATGGGTTAGAATTGTTTTATGACAGATACTCTTTTTGCAGAGTTCATCAGTTATGTTTTTGCAGCATAACTCTGACTGTAGGTCTGCCTTTTTTTCTTGTTTGTTACTGTTGCTGTTTACATATTGGATGATGAGCCTGCTTCTAGGTTATATTTGACATAGTGTGTACATGTGAGGCGTGTATGTCTGTGCATAGGAGTGCGAGTGCTCATGCACACATGAGGAAGCCTGAGGAAAATGTCAGATGTCACCTAACTCTGGCTTATTCCTTTGAGACAGAGCCAGTGAACCTAGAGCCAGAGCAGGTAGCTGGCAAGCACTGAAGAGCTTCTCGCTTCTGTGCAATGCTGGTGTTGCAAGCCGCTGGCTTTTTTGCATGGTGGCTGAGCCTTGAATTGAGGATGTTGTCTTACCTAGTGAGCCATTTCCTCAGCGCCATGCTTGGATGTTTTAGAAGGACTGCCCTCCCCCTCACTCTTGCTTTCCAGCCCTGGAAGGTAGGAGGCAGTAGTTATCTGCTTCCTTGGTTTGATTAGCTCTCCAAAGAGAGCACACATCAATGAACATAAAGTGTCTCTTCATCCCAGAAGTGCAAGCTGTATGTGATACAAGTTCATGTTGGGCTGATCAGCGGGAGAATCTGTACAAAGTCTGCATATAGCCCAAGCGGCTGGCTGGGGGGGGGGGGCACGGCGGGATTTGGGAGGGCCAGCTTACATATTTTATGCAGTGGTGAAAGTTCTCAAGAAAGCAGGCCACCCATGGCAGCTTTGGGGGCTAAATGAGGAAAGGAAGGGCTTGAAAACTGCACACAGCCCTTGTGCTTCAGGCAGCCCCTTGGCAAGCAAGTTCCTGTTGCAGAGTGGGCTGCCTGCCAATGCTCTGCTAAGCACTCCCCCCACCCCCACCCCCCAGTGCTTCATGCCCTGGAATGTGGGAGATGCTGTAACTCTGGGAAGGCCCATTCTATAATGTCTGTCATGGCTAGAGCTTGCCAGGTCTCATAGCCACCCATCTCAGAACCCAACATGGCAGGGACAGGGTTTGGCCCAAGTGTAAAGATGCTGAGATGTGCACTCTAGTCTCTCTCTCTCTCTCTCTCTCTCTCTCTCTCTCTCTCTCTCTCTCTCTCTCTCCTTCCCCCCTCCACCCCCTTTCTCCTTCCTCTGATTCTTTGCTCCTGAATTGTTTTATTTCTGAAGGGAGGCCTGCTTTGCATGCTGTGGAATGATTATAAGACGTCCACGGTAAGGGGACTCTTTCTTGGGTGTGGGGCTGGGCAAACCCGATTTCCCAGCTGCTCAGCCTTTCTGGTTTTTCTTAACAAAAGAAAACCCGTTCTTCTTCTGCGGGCCCCATAAGTTCACTGCAAAGCCTCCATCTGGAACGAATTCGGCATCTTTAACAAATATGTGTTCTCTCTTCAAAACCCATCTAAAAATAGTGCTCAGGCAAGGCAGACGAAAATATTTTGACGTTTTCGGTGTTTCGTGGGGTAAGCACAGTTTGAAGCAGGCTGTCGGTTAATTTTCACACGAGCAAGAGCCGATGTACTTTTTCTGTCTGCATGCACAGTGTATTTTACTCCAGGGTGATTTCTGATTCAAAACAGAACATAGCAATTGTGTTTGTTAGAAAGGCCCTGCTTTTATCACAGCTGGCCTTCATATAGAATTCAGGTTACAAGTACCCAAAGTGAAATGTTCAATTGAGTTCTACTGACATATGACAGTATTCTTTAAAAAAAAAAAAAAAAGTTTTGTGTGAGGAAAAACATAATAGCTTCCCTAAGAGGACTCCTTATGATCTGCATCGCAAATCATATTAAGGTGTTGACTTCAGTTCCAAATAAGGGTTTGCCCTTTAAAGCCAAGTGCCACTGCTACAAGTTCTTACCTGGGAGTCTGACACAGGATTATCACTATAAGGGCAGCCTGCACTACACAATGATATGCTCAAGAACAATGAAGAATTAGAAGAAGAAGAAGAAGAAGAAGAAGAAGAAGAAGAAGAAGAAGAAGAAGAAGAAGAAGAAGAAGAAGAAGAAGAAGAAGAAGAAGAAGAGGAAGA
>NC_034599.1:110116245-110145082 GCF_900095145.1 Mus pahari | reverse complement strand
AGAAGAAGAAGAAGAAGAAGAAGAAGAAGAAGAAGAAGAAGAAGAAGAAGAAGAAGAAGAAGAAGAAGAAGAAGAAGAAGAAGAAGAAGGGAAAGGCTGCAAGGTTGCCTGAGCAGCTAAGAGCACTTTCTTCTCTTGCAAAAGGATCTGAATCCAGTTCCCCACATCCATGTCAGGCAGCTCATGACTGCCTCAAACTCCAGGTCTATGGGAGGTGATGCCCTCTTCTGGCTTCCCTGGGCACCGAACACATGTGCACACACACATCAAAACAAATATAAAGCAGACTATCTAATATTACAGACCCAAGAAATGTTTTAAGATTCTTCAAAAAGCAGAATACATTCTATAATTTATTAATTAATCAGCTACTATATCTTAATCACTGTGAAAGAGATTCCATATACAATCCATATAAAGTGTAATACCTATACAGCTACATGTTTTAATTGAATCATGTGAATTTTTAACTCTGTGATGGAAAACTGAAGCTGACAAAGTTTAGCACATGGCTCTAGGGGACATGAGTGTTTCACATTGAGAAACGCAATCAAACCAAGCCTAATACTCTCCTTTCTGATTTTACATCCTTTTTGAGTAAAGAAAAAAAGAGTAATTATTAGTCTTTTTGATATCCATATTTAAATTATTAGAAAAGGTCAAGTTCAGATCCAGCGTATCTCTTTTTCTTGGCTCTCTAATACTCTTTGATGCTCTAATGTATAGAGCCTGGCACTGGATTTTAACAATGTTATCCTTAGAGTCTCCTCGTTTCATTTTGTTATTTTATAGATCTCCATAAAATTAGGGAAATCATTGCAACTTAAAACTGATGGAGATGTAGACAAGTGTTTATTAATTATTGAAAACATGGCTAAAATAGAATTAATTACTAGTAGCTGACATATCCTTTTAGGTAGGTTTTAAATGTTTGGGAACTCTCTTGTTTGATCAAAACTGGTCTTCCTATAATAAGTACAGTTTCTGTTTGGTCCAGTCAGCTTTTAGAGCCTGAACTATGAGAACGGTTCAGATTTAGATGCACAGCCTGGTGTCACACTACTGCTTGTTCTGTGAATGCCTAGAATCCCAGATGCAGAGCAGTAGAGCGCATGCGGTGAGGTACATCTCTTTCGGTTGCTGCACAAAACACCATCTTGAGGCTGTAGTCTAGAAAAGAGTGAATTAGTTGGGAAATAAGCCCATTGCTGTCCCAATTCCCAGGATTAGACTTGAGGCCTTTATCTTTGTACCTCCATTTTAAATATGTTTTTAATAGGTTCAACAGTACCTAGCAGCAGTCTCTGCACCCAAGGCCAGCTCATAATAGAAAGGTCTGGACCAATCTGCACGTCTGGGGCTCTCTCTCTCACTCTCTCTCTCTCTCTCTCTCTCTCTCTCTCTCATTTTTATGTGCCAACTACAAACTATCAGTCCCACCATCTTAGACACTATAAATGAGGCTTAGCATGTATTTTATACTTCATCAGTGAGTTATATAATAGCAAGTGAGAAGTCTCATACTTTCCAGTTTGACATCAGTTGAGGCACCAGAAAAGAGTAAATTGGCTTGCCTTCAGTTCTATAATCATGGCCCTTGTCGACTATAGACTAGAATCTCTCCTGCAAAAGTTTAGCATAGTGAGCTTTCAAAGTGTGGCCCCGTAAGTAGCAGCTGCAACACCTCCCAGGAACTTGGAATTAATGTACATCTTCGCACACCAACCCAGACTGACTGAGTCAGAAGATGTGCACAAGGTCTAGCGATCTGTGTCTTTAAAACTTTCCAGGGGCTGAGACTCTGTTGATAAAGTGTCTGGTAAGCATGAGGATCTGAGTTTGACTCCTTAGAAGCCATAAAGAAAAGAAAAACAAAACCCAAACTGGGCGTGGTGGCCTGCATTCATAATGTCAGAGCCAGATAGGCAAACACGGGCAGATCCCCAGAGCTGCTCACCAGAAGTCCTAGCTTACACTAGGAGCTCCGGAATGGCAGGAGACCCTGTGTCAAAAATCTACTGTAGACTGCTCCTGGAGAATGTCAATCAAAGTTATCTTCTGGCCAGACCATGCAACAGTATTCATATGCATTTGCACACACTTATACGCACATGTATATAAACACTTGCACACACATATACATTTACACTCTCACACGGGCACAAACACACAAACATGCATACAAACATGAGCACATGCATACATACACATTCATACACATGTGCACACATGCACTTAGTGTGCTCACACATGCACATGTGAATATACATGCACATACATGAATTCACACACCTGTACATGCACACACTGTCTTAATTAGGGTTTTACTGCTGTGAACAGACACCATGACCAAAGCAACTCACATAAGGACAACATTTATTTGGGACTGGCTTACAGGTTCAGTCCATTATCATCAAGGCAGGATCATGGCAGCATCCAGGCAGGCATGGTGCAGGAGGAGCTGAGAGTTCTACATCTTCATCTGAAGGCTGCTAGCAGAATACTGGCTTCCAGGCAGCTAGGTCAAGGGTATTAAAGCCCACATTCACAAGCCCACACCTACTCCAATGAGGCCACACCTCCCAACAATGCCATTCCCTGTACCAACCCCCCACACACACCCCTACCTTTCAGATGGTCCTGATGAACACTAATGTATAAAAGCTACCATTCCACCTATTTAGATTATACCAGAGAGGTTTTTGTCCCCTTTCTTTCTGCTCCCCTCTGTTTCTTCTTTCTCTTATTCCCCCCTCAATAATTTAATCCATCCCTGATACTGTTTTTGTTCTATAAATTCTTCAGATTCTTTGTTCTACTTAATCAATGTCTTTAAAATTTCTAAGTTATTAAGATGTCACTATGTCAGCTGTTATTTGGGACTCCTGACAGTGTTTCAGATCAAGCTTGTCCCACCTACGTGGACCAGTGGCCCAGCATCATCAAAACCTTGGTTTTGGTGTCATTCTTGGCAAGCATGTTTGCTCATTTCAGTGATGACCTGGCTTGTTATGTCTGCTTCACTGGCTACTAATTGGCATGCTTTTTACCAGACACCACTCAGCGGTCAGCCACTGGAAGCCAGACTCCTCTCTCTCACCATTCTGTGACTTCTGTGTGTGATGATTTCTTGGCTGCATCTTTGGGAGGCAGGATTAGCATGGAAGCCTGCCTTTTCAAGGACCCAGCCCATAACTCTTCTGCGGATCAGTTGGGAAGTTTCATTCTTCAAGCTCTGATGCTCAATTCCCTTTTTACCAACACTAAATTCAGTTCATTATCCTTGTCTGACTGAAGAAAAATGAAGACAAAAGGCATTTACAAATGAAAGAGAAAACTAGGGAGCAGCACTGTGGAGCGTGCCAGATAGGACCTCGGTTCTCTGGTGGTGTTCTGTGTGCTGGTGTGAGCACCGGGAGTGGGCGGCAGGTCCCCATGTGTGTGGAGCTGCTGTTCTGAATTCCTTGTCTTCTGTTGTCCAAAAATACCTGGAAAACGTTATGTCGCAGACATTAATCATGGTTATTAAGCAAGAAGATAGGAGAGCCTCGTGGGTGTTGCTTAACTCCTAACAGCATTACAAGGGGTAGAGACAGTAGAGATATGCCTTAGTCCTTTGGACTTTTTTGTTTAGAGCAGAATTTGGGCGGGAAGATAATTCCACAAGTAAAATGCTTCCTTGCAAGCAGGAGGATCTGAGTTCAGATCAACAGAATCATATAAAACAAAACCACAGCAAAAATAAAATAAAATAAAGTAAAATAAAATAAAATAAAATAAAAGCCCCACGGACTGATATCAGTCCTGGAGAGGCAGAGGCGATTGATTGGTCCATGGGGCTTGATGGACAGACAGTCTAGCCTATCAGTTAACTGCACCCAAGGCCTAGTCTGTTGGCTGGAACCTGTTTGTCCTTTGGTGCCAAGGTACACATACATATTCATGTACACATGCGCAAAGTTGCATGAACGAACACATTTATTCTGAATGTGAAAAGTTTCAAGATGGCGGCAGGAGACAATTCGTCTAAGCAAGAGCCCCTTGCTTGACAATGCTTCCCCCAAAACTGCCAACTGTCCCCCCTTGGCAACTCTCTCAATAGACGTTTTCTCCTTTGCCCAATCCACAGCAGCAGGGGCAAGCTGTCTCCCGGCAGAATGCATTTTGTAGTCTGAAGTAGATGCCTGTACACAGCATCTCTCCTCTTAATAGGCGGATTTTGAGAATGGAGGAATACTTTTCTCTGGTGGTCAAATAAATTGAAAATGAACGTTTCTCAAAATCACTTGTATCTACGCCATTTGTCAAGCTCATAGCGTCAGCTTCAGGTTTGTATTAGCCAGCTTTGGCGAAATGCCAAATCATTCTTCATATTCAACTGTCAAGAATCTTTACAGAGATTCCAGAATGCCTTTGCCAGCATCCATTATGGCAAGCAGCAAAACCAGTCTGCTGCGAACCTGTGAAATGAATTCCGTGTTTTAGAGGATGTCAAGTATCCTTGTTTCTTCTGTGTTTGGATAAGATAATTATATCATAGTGTTTTAGGGGCATAATGGTAACAAATGAAATACATTATATATTATGAGCCTTTCATACATAGGAAAATGTATGACTATATACACACACGTGTGCATATATATGTATAAGTATTTTGGGAACAGTTTAGAATGAGGTAGATCCTGTTTGAACAGATGAAAACCCATTTTAATTTGTTTGAAATATTCTTGCGTTTGTGTTCTTAGGTTTTAATCTTCCAGCACATGAGAGGTTATGTACATCACTCCCAGGGTCTATAGCTAGCCACCAACAATGACCCTTTTGCCTTTGGGGAGAGCAGAACCATCTATGTGCATATGTACATAGGCAATGCTGTTGTAAAACACATATATAAAGCAAATTAGTAGGCCGTGCAGTCTTCAATTTTTTCTTATGGACAGAGGCTGGAGAGATGGCTCAGCAGTTAGGAGCACTGACTGCTCTTGCAGGGGACTAGAGTTTGGTTCCTAGCACCTAACCCTGGAGACTCACAAGCACCAGTAACTTCAGCTACAGGGTCCCCATGCTCTTTTCTGGCTTCTCTCTCTCTCTCTCTCTCTCTCTCTCTCTCTCTCTCTCTCTCACACACACACACACACACACACACACACACACACACTGAAATAAGTAGTAAGCACTACTCTTTCTATCAAATGCACACAACTGACCTTATAGTGGTAATTGCATAAAACGTTACATTCAGACCACTGAGCCACCATTCTTGCATGCTTGTGTTCTCTAGTCTCCTGATGGGCCATTTGGACAGATAGAGCTCATCACCCATCTTTTCAGATAAAGCAAGAGATTCAGGGAAGGGTAATGCTGCCCTTTGCCCCACACTGAGAAGTTCCAACACTGGTCTGTCGCACTTCTAAAATACATACATTTCCCATACTATCGCCATCCTCAAGCAAAACATTTCAATATTTTCTCAGTATCTCACTTGGCAATCTCTTTTCCTTCCAGCTTTTTCATATTGAATAAGTCACATAATTAATATTTGACTTGACCAAGGTGCTTATTAAAGCTCTGGGGATCTGAGGGAAATTTTCTTTGCTCTGATGACCTGGCTGTGTTCTTGTCCTCAGAGCAGGTCATCCCAGCTTGGTTTCCATAGTGCTCTCTGCTCTGAATTAACAACGTGTATTTATCCCTGGCAGACTGTAATCCCTCTAAGAGGCTCCGCCTATTTATCATGTGTGGAATTGTTATCATCTTCCATCTTTCACTATCTAAAATAATAATTACCCTCACACAAAGACATTTTCCTTTTGAGAGAGTAAAGCTGTGCTCTGCACTTTAAGGACCATGACAAACCCTTGCTAATTGGATTTTCTTTGACTGGATTAAAATCAGAGGGGCGCATTTTCTGTTGTCTGTAACCTCACCTTTCTGGCTTGGCCTTCTCGAAGCATTGGGCACTCAGGTAAGATTCATCTTCAGGAACACAGATAGTGTAGCCAGAGAGGAGAGAGTTGCAGAAAGACACAGTGAGCCTTGATGCATTCATTGGAAGATACATTTTCAAACTGGAACTGTGGGGATCAGTGCTGATCTCTGAGCACGGTCAGGAAGGGGTGCCTTCCATGTGAACACAGAGAGGCAACTGGTTTCCTGGCAAATGGCTTAGTGATAATCTGTGAGGTTTCTGATGGATTGCAAGTACTCTGTAGTCTGAGAACAGAGCAGTAGTGAAACCCCCAGGGGCACTGCATTAGTTACTATTGCTGTTTTGAAACACCATGACTAGAAGCAACTCTGGGGAGAAAGGCTTATTCCTGCTTCTAGTTCCAGAGGAACTGCATCTGTAATGGTGAGGGAGGCAGGGCAACAGGCACCTGGAGCAGGAAGCTGAGAGGCCACATCTTCAACCACACACAGGAAGCAGAGAGAATGAATAGATTCCTGGTGAGGCTATGTGACTGGCTTTCTTCAGCAAAGCTTCGTCTCCTGAAGGTTCCATGACCTCCCCCAAACTGTGACACTGCCTGAGAAACAAGTGTTCAAATACATAGGCCTGTGAGGGACATTTCTCATTCGAATGACCACAGAAGCCAAACTCAAGTGAAGATAAAATGTGAATCATTTATTGGCTTCAGTTTATTTTCAGTGGGATGCTTTTCTGAATCTGGAATATACTAAAAAAATAACTTATTTGGACTGTGCCCAGTTTATTACGAATTTTTTATTATCCAAGCTTCTCATATTTGTTTACATGAAGTATTGAAAGTTTAGAATCACTAAACAAAAACAAAAACAAGCAAACAAAAAAATCTGTCCTTTAAAATATGACTCTGGGGATCAGAGTATAGAAATAGCTAATGTAGGCCATGGAAACGTAATGGCTCACACAGCACAACCTACTTGTACACCTGAAATAACTTCAAGGGGGCGACTGGGGGGGGTTTCTTACTTTCCAAGAATATAATTACCTATTTTGAGCAGTTATGTTAAAGTCTGTAATTGTGCTTTGTGTCAGACGATTTATTTATTGATTCTTTTTTACATTATATAAACAGTTTGAATGGTTGCGGATGAGGCAGAGAGAACCATGGCTTCTTCCTCAGTACAAATGTTTATCTTTAGGTTTGTAAGAAAAGAGACACACTCAAAAGCCAAAAAAAAGCCCATTCTTTTTAATTGGATTAAGCAGCTGGTAGGAAAAAGTGATTTTTCTGGCTCATCTCAGAGACTGAAATTCTAAACATATATGTAATATATCATATACTTAAGTGACAGTAAAGGTTTAGGTATCAGGAAAGATTTTTAGCAATTTCTGAAATGTTTGTAAATCTGTATAACTAGTGACATATTCATGTCTATTGCTTTTATTACATTTTACTTATTTATCTATTTTGTGTGTGTGCGTGTGCATGCGTGTGTGTGTGTGTGTGTGTGTGTGTGTATGTATGCATGTATGTGTACATACATGCCATCACATCAAGCGAAGGTCAGAGGACAGCTTTTGAGAGGTGGCCTTCTCCTTCCACCATGTATGTTCCTGGGGCTGATTTCAGTTCATCAGGTGAAATCTGCATAAATGACCCAAGGAAGAAACATGATTTCAGCTAAACCCCTGAGTTCTTATTTGATAATATTTTGGTAGAATAGTTCATAGTCATGTCTATAAACAATGCCATAGACTTTATCTCTAAGGATAGGCCTGAACACTCAAGAAAGTCATGTGTTTCTGCCTTAAGTATCCTAACACTGACATTGTTGCCAGGATTAAAGGAATCTCCATGGTCAGCATAGAACAATGCAGCTTAACACATAAAATATATTGGTCTATGTGTGAATACTTTTGGCAATTTTTAAAACAAACTTTGCTACTTAAGAAAATGATTTATATTATAAATAATATTAACGAATGTTAAATATGCAGTACCTTCTCTTCCATGGGGCTTTAATATTTTCCTCTGATGAAAATAATGTGCTATTAAATCCCAGAAAAAGGTCCCTAACTTCAAAGGTAGAAGGCATTCTTCCCCTCACTAGAACACAGAGAACGGCAGTAAAGGAGTGCACTGAGAAAACAGGTGACTCTCTACTCTCTGAATCACTCTACTTAGAAAGTATTTCCATAAAATAGTTGAGCAAGCATGCGGGCATAATCTGAACCTTCCTCCTGCCATTGATCACAAGGCTAGGAAGTCTCATGGACCCTGAAATGAGCTGAGACCATTCCCCCTGTGTTCTCTTTGATGTTTTCATGGCGCTGGTCAGTTCTTTGGTTCTTTTATCTACATTGTTCTCGTTCTTAATTAAGGTAATGATCTGCAGACTTTCACAGTGGTGTTTACATTTTATCAATAAGAAAGTGAGCTCACACAATAACAGGGTTATACAAAGGTGAGTTTTTAACTTAGAACATTCATACAGGTACAGAATGAAAGAGGGTCAAGCCCACACCTCATTTTTCTCCTCCAACTTCCCCTGGATCCCTGTCCATGTTCCCCTCTCAGCTTCATATCACACAATAGTTGTGGTCACAGCTCCTTCTTAAGTGCATATTATAGAATATAGTGACCCAGGAAGATGAAATCACATCCCCTGGTCTTCTAGTTGGCTTTGACCATCAACTTGGCATAGCCTAATGACATCTGAGAAGGGAGTTTAAATTGAGGATTGACTGAATCGTTCTGGCTTGTGGGAATGTCTGTGAGGGATTGTTTTGGTTGGCGATGATGAGTGTGTGCTGGCTCATTATTTGTCAACTTGACAAAAGCTAGGGTCTTCTGGGAAGAGGGAACTTCAATTGAGAAAATGCCTCCATCAGATTGGCCTATAATCAAGTCTTTAGGAGTATTTTCTTGATTGATGGCCATCTGTGGGCGTTGCCATCCCCTATGTAGGTATGAGATATCAGCCTGAGCAAGTCATGAGGAGTTCCTGCCTCAATTTCTGCTACCAGGTCCCTGTGTTACTTCTTGATCTGCCTTCCCTTCATGATGAAACATCAACTGTAAAGTGACAGTGTTTATCACAGCAAGCGGGGGGTGGGGGGACTCAGCCCACTATGGGCAGCACTATTCTTAGGCAGGTGATTCTAGGTTGTAGAAGAACACTGGCAAAACATAGACCTGTGAGCAAGCCATCAGTCAACAAACCTCCAGGCTTCGTACTGTACGTTTTGGCTGTGACTCAGTTCCTTGCTTCATGGTAACTTTTCATGGAGTAGCCAACAACAGAAAAGCAAACTAGAACACTGTACTTCTTCCAGGAAGCCGTTTCCTATCATCCACATCATCTGTCTATTGCTCTTGCAGTGCACAGGTTTTATGGATTCTGTGATGGTATCACAGTTTGTAATACAACAGCAGAACCATATGGCCTGTGGAACCTCTCCTTGAGATGGCGGTCACTGTGGTACTGAAAAGGACAACAGATAAGATCTCCCCAAAAGTCACATTCCCCTTAATTATCCAAAGGCAATTGAAATTCTCTTTTGTTCTGCCTTGCCAGGCCGGTTCAGGCCCTTCTTTCGGGAATTGCTGGTACTGCGCAAGTTCCCAATCGCAGTGCCTATTTTTAGTGCCTTAAGGTTTCCTGTGTCTATAAATGGCATTCCCTCTGTGCAGGCTAATGTCTTAAATGCAGTCCAAAATCAATTAGCTATTGTGTGCAACAAGGCTGTGCATTAGCAAGGTGAATGTTCTCTTGTGTGTTTGATCGTACGTATCTGGCACCCAGACCTCCGGTAAGAACTGGGGACAGTTCCTGGTGCTTTTCTTGAAGTAACCTATAGAAGCCAGACAACTTCACACACATGCTTCTCCTGCCTCCCTTCCCCCAACAAACATGTTAGTCACATTTTCAATATTTAATTACTTAGGCCATCAAAACAAATCACGTAGCCATTTTATCCATAAAGTCTCCTTCAGGACCGGCTACACAGACGACCCCTAGCACCTGTCACCACTAACCCTAGCCCAGCTCTGCAGAACTCTGGGCTACAGCAGTCTTAATTATCAAACCTCTGATCCCAGCCTTCCTATAGACACCATTTAGCCCACTTCTAGACAAGACGTGACAGCCCTATTTGTCTTGTTAAAGACCCTGAAGTTAAATTACTGCCTCTTTGTTTTCCTTCAAGGCTCACTTGCTAGTTATGGTGGAAGAGAGCTATTGACCGGGTCTTTCATTCATCTCCACTTCCTTTATTATTTTAAATGATTTCTCCAGGCTACAGGGCAGCAATTTGCATGTCTTGTTCAATGAATTCTACCTGATAGTTCTGTCTATACCTTTTCTTGGGACGAGAACAGGAAATCTGCAAATGAATAAATTGTCCCTTGAAAACTCATGGGTTTATCTACTCTTGTACAGAAATGCTATAGATGTCAGTATTCTCCATGAAGACATTTATTGGCAGGAAGTCCTGTAATCTTAACAGTACTGAAGCAAGAGCAATATTTTTATATTATTCTTCAGTATGTGTGTTTGTGTTTATATGTGTGTGTGTGTATATGTGTGTATGTGTGTGTTTTTATATGTGTGTATGAGTGTGTCTATGTGTGTGTTTATATGTGTATATGTGTATTTTTATATATGTATGAATGTGTGTGTGTTTTATATGTGTATGTGTGTATATGTGTTTGTGTGTATGTGTGTTACATGTATGAACGTGTTTGCACATGTCAACGTAATATGTCTTTCTCTATTGCTCTCCACCTTAGTTTTTGACACGTGATTTCCCACTGAGCTTGAAACTCCTTGATTTGGTTTTGCTGCCTGGCCAGTGAGCTCCTGTCCCCATTTCCTGGAGTTCCACTGATGGAACAAACTCAAGTACTCTACCAACTGAGCCATCTCCCCAGCCCTAGCCCACTTTTATCTCTCCCATGTTTCTTGCTGTAGGCTCTTTTATTGAAAACTCAATGTCCACGTGTGCATAAGGAACAGATGGGAATGACTCTTGGGGGAACGTAGCTCTTCCCATCCATACATTTTACTTGCCTGTCAGCATGCCTGTCATTTCACTTGCATGTCAGCATGCCACTCACAGACGTCTCCCTGCAAACGTGCGATCAGGCTGCTGTGAGCGTGAGACATTTGAAGGAGACCATTGAGGAAGTGCTTATGGTCAACACCTTGCCTCTGCTGTGGTCCTCTGTAACATAATTCACTTGCAGGCAGAGGAGCATTGCAAACTAATTAGGAAAACAGTTTGGGTCAAACCTAGGATGTCCATGTGGCCACGGGAAGCCACTGGGTTTGATACAGAGGAGAGAAAATGGAAATTGATTATTGCAAACATCCCGTTCTTATTCTGAATGGAGGGAAAAATAAGGGAATTGAAAGAAGTTTTCGTTTTGTGAAAATGTTCAGCAATGGCATACTTGTAAACAATACACCATGATTATAGTCAGTCCACAACTTGCTCTCACCCTTCCACTCACCCCAGCCCCCATCCTTCCAAGAAGCCCGGCTCCTATCTCCTGCTCCTCTGCACCCTCTCTTTCTTTCCTCTCTTCTTTCTTTCTCTCTGCTTTTCTTTGTCTCTCTGTCCTCCCCCTCTCCCTTTCTTTCTTTCTTTCTTTCTTTCTTTCTTTCTTTCTTTCTTTCTTTCTTTCTTTCTTTCNTTTCTTTCTTTCTTTCTTTCTTTCTTTCTTTCTTTCTTTCTTTCTTTCTTTCCTTCCTTCCTTCCTTCCTTCCTTCCTTCCTTCCTTCCTTCCTTCTTTCTTTCTTTCTTTCTTTCTTTCTTTCTTTCTTCCTTTTCTTTCCCTTCCCCCATCTCTTTCTGTCTGTCTGTCTTGCTTGTTCTATTTAGACAGTCACAGCTGCTGAGTGTTGGTGACAGCATTGGGTGTGCTGTATTCAGAAGACAATATACCCTCCCTATCCTGAGACTCCCATAAACATTCACTGGGCTTCAGAGGGGCTGACACCCAAGTCTTCTTTGAAAGTAAGCCTTCAGCAGTCATTTACTTCCAGAAATCCAACCAGTTATAGGGCCTCCATTTTAACTGTCACTTGCTGCCAAAAGAGGTTTCTCTGACAGAGGCTGAGTGTCATACTGTTCCAGGAATATCCGAGTAAAACTTTGCAAAACAAAACATCAGTTGTAGAGTCCCCCACCGGCCACGTGGCTTTGATGTCAACGACTTATCCGACTTATCCATGAAATTGGGCTTGTTATTCCAGCCCTCTGGTGAGGTTTCTGACTAGGATGGGATGCGGAGGGGCACACTGGAGGAAAACAGAGAACTCTTACACACACCCAGAGCTGCTCTGTGTTAGTGTCATTCTCCGTTGGACTGCCTTGCTCCCTGTTAGTTTAGAAAGATGGCCATAGAAAAGCAGCAGATACCATTATGTAGAATGGGACTCAGGATTTTGTGTGCATCAAAGCAGTGAAAGCTGTGTTCTTGAGCTGTCCAAATGGGGGGAGGGGAGATGCAGATTTGTTTCCGCTTTAGGTTTCCATTTAAGCTAATTTCGGGTATGATGTGAATTATAGAGAAGACATTGTGGTTTGAATGAGGTATCACCCATAGTCTCAGGCATTTGAGCACTGATCCCTAGTTGATGATGCTTTTTGGTGAGGCTTTGGCCATATGGCCTTGTTGGAGGAAGTGTGTCACTGGAGGCCTGGGGAGCTTAAAGATTTTCATCCTTCTCAGTTCACTCTCTGTGCATGCATCTTGCTTGTAGTTTGAGATGTGGGCCCCCACTTGCTGCTTTAGCCACGCTGCCTGCAGTTCTGCAGTTTCTGCTCTGACATCTGTACTCTAGCCATCTGGTATCATAACCCCCAAAAAACCCTTTCTTCTATAAGTTGCCTTGGTTGTGGTGTTTCATCACAGCAGCAGTAACACAAGTAACACAGGCATTAAGTCTTACAAGTTCAGAACACCCAAGTTTCCCTGGATCCATTGGGCGCCAAGCTGTTGTGAGAAGCAGTGCTTCGCTCAGGCTTCTGCTTACACAACGGTTATATTTCTTCATCCCCTGAGAGCTGAGGTTTGATGTTGCAAGGTGGGAACTCTCAGAGTACAAAGAAAATATCCTATGGGAGAACTCCTTTGGCCCGAAAGCCTAACGTTTCAATAGCTGTTGACCGTAACTTTCAAGCTAAGAGAGAGATGAACAGAGAGTTCTTGCCAGGTTTGAGGCTTTCCTCCCTGTTTATGTTTTGCAAAGCCTGACGGTGGGTTTTCATTTGATACCTTAGGCTACATGAAAAAGGAGTTTTAACAAGGATGTTGGGAATTCTAACAGGAAGTGCTAGGGCTCTGGAGGCTGATGGGAAAGGGGAAGAAAGGAGAGCTGTGAATGATCCTGCCCGTTCCTGCAATTTGATGTCATGCTCTTTTTAACATCAGACCTGATTTGCTTAGAGGAATGTTGGCAAACCATCAGGCTAACTTCCCAGCATTCTGAAGCTCAAGGCAAGCTGGGAGTCTGTGAGTGGCACATTCATAGGTGAGAGTCACATGTGCTGCTTTCACATTTTTAATTTTAAAAAATGTTTAATAAATAGGCCCTCTTAATTCTAATACAGGAGACAAAGTAAAATAAACTTGGTAGGCAAAAGAGTGGTCTCGGGACCCATTTGCTTTAATTTAATAAAGCCAATCACCCCTTTAATAATCCTGCTAAATTGTAGCCTACATTGTATATTCTTGCTAATTAAAGTTATTATCTATGGGGGATGTGTCTTCAGGATGAGGCTGGATGGGACCTCTTGGGAAGACTGCCATTTTGAGAAAGTGTAGGAAAGAGTAAATTATGTGGATCTCACACAGCCACGGGACTGTGACAAAGTTCCTACCCCTGAAATTCAGGACTTGTGGTCCTGAGAAGGTTTGGGTGGAACTGCAGTTTCAGTGGCTTGCTTTGGGAGCAGTGTAGACAGAGAACTCACAGGCTCCTGGGTTAAACTAGGAAGACAGAGGGAACGCTCGCCTATCCTTTTAAACAGAGTTTTAAAGTTTTAAAACATTCCTGTGTATGAGTGTCTCGCTCTAATGTAGGTCTGTGTACCACATGTATGCCCAATGCCCACAGAGGCAAGAAGAGGGTGTAGGATCCCCCTGAAATGGAGCTACAGACAGTCGTGGGCTGTCCTGTAGGTTTGTGGAACTAAACCCAAGTCCTGCGCAAGAGCAACAAGTGCTCTAAATCACTAAAGCCATGCATCCAGCCATAGTTACTTCCTACTAACTATTCTCTGCCAACATCCCATATTCATATGAAACACCTCGGCAGCCAAGATGATTCTGCCCTCAACAATGTCAAGAATGTGCTCATAGCAGGAACCTAGTTGAAACATTTTGGAAAGGAACACAAGTGTGCTGAGTACGTTTGGCCGTGTACATCAAGAGCAGATGAGATGAGCAGTAAGTGATTTTCCAGGCTCCCACTGTTATCAAAGTTAGGGGATCACACTCTGGGGTCCAAGCTAGGTTCAGCCACCTGTCCCCAGTGAGCTGATTAAAAGATCTAAATTAATAGCAGATGCAGGGGAAAAAAAAAAAAAAAAAAAAAAGGTTGATTCAGTGAAGCCATGTGGGAAGAGGGACAAGGTCCAGAGTGTTCCACAAGTCCTTGTTCTGGGTCCTGAGGTGAAAGTGAAGTTTGAAGAGGGCCAGGGACATGCAAGTGTCAACACTCTCAGGGAAGGCGTGTCTAGCCCCACATGAAGCCATCACTGTTCCTTCCTGTAGAGTGATCTCACCAGGTGTTAGTACTGTGTGCAGTCTCTGTAGTGTGCAAGCTCCCAGTGTCTGGGGAAAGAGAAGGTTCTTTCTTCCTTCTTGCTAAGATTCTTAAGAAATTCTCATGTCTTTGAGGGTCATTGTTTCAAAGAGTGTGATAGATAGATTGAGAGACGCTAGTCTTTGTCTCTTCCATCCCAGTTAGGTTACCAATTATCCAGTTTCTGGAACGCTTTATTGTGAAGAAATACATGTTTTTTTCTTATGTTCTCATCATTTTCTTACTCACATCTCTTTGCCATCTCATCAATGAAGCTAACTGAAGCTGAGTGTAATTCCTCAAAGGGGACGTAGCATGAACCTATTCCAGGTGAAATCATTTCTGTGACTTTTAATCAAGTCAGGAAATATCACTAAGGCACCACTGGGGCTGTGCGTAAAAGGAATGTTCTGAAATGCTACTCTGTTCCTGATGCATGCGGGTAGACAAAACAGTACCCCAGCTGTCTCCAGAAAGAGAAAGCTAATTTGTGCTATTCATCAGCAACCTTTCATTTGCTGCCACATATCTGTGGTAGGCTGAAGGCCATGAGAACTTTTTGCTTTTGACTCTTTTCTTATTTAAAAAAAAAAAGAAGAAGAAGAAGAAGAAGAAGAAAGAAAGAACAGAAGGAAAGAAGGAAGGGAGGAAGGAAGAGAAGAAGGAAGGAAGGAAGGAAGGAAGGAAGGAAGGAAGGAAGGAAGGAAGGAGTGATAGCACTCCTTATCTTGAGGAGGGCCCCTGCAATCAGGAAGCTATCAAAACCTGGCATCTGACCTTTAACAATGCCAGTAACCTTGAGCACCGTAGGTATGCTTGTTCAAACTGTGTTTGAGCCAGGGATGAATGAGAATCATTCCTACCAGTAATACTGGAAGAAAGGCTGTGGTTTCAACATCTTCCTCAGCTCCTGACTTGCCACATGATAAACCCCAGCATCTTAATGTCTCCAAGGACCAATTTCCCCCTTAAGGTGAGCCAGGATCTGTTTTGAGATGCAAAGGAATGCTCCATTAGGAAATCGGACTGTGTGGCTCCAGTCTGCTAATCAATCTTTGATACAAATATAGATCCATAGTAGGTCAAGTCTCTCTTCTGATAAAGTCTGCAGGGAAAAGGGCTCTTCCAAGGTCGGGGAGGGGCTTCTTTCTCAGTTCTCCCCCACCTAGACTAAGAACTCTCATTTCTCACCCAGTCAGTGGCCCAGAAAGAAACAGGGAGGGGGGAGCCAGCAGAGTGAAGCAAAAGCGTTCTTACCGTCTAAAGATGGAGCGTTCTTTGACTCCTCCAAGGTCTCACTGCTATGGGTGCTGCAAAGTGACATTGAAAATAGTATATTTTATTTTGTTCCCCTCCCCCCCCCCCGGATTTCTGCCCCAGCCCCATCCTTACCCCCACACAGTGCATTCAGGAGGTTCACTCTGAATATTTCTAAGAGTTCATGCCCAGCTTCCTGGTGTTCTCTTGGTCTATAGATAGATAGATAGATGTTAGATAGATAGATAGATAGATAGATGATAGATAGATAGATAGATAGATAGATAGATAGATAGATAGATAGACTCTTCAACCATGAACTCTTTGTCTCTTCTGTTACTGTCTCCTGGTGCAGAAGTTTCTCATTCATTCCTGGCTCAAACCCAGTTTGAAAAAGCACACCATGCTCAGGGTTATTCGCATTATTAAGGGTCAGATTCCAGATCCTGATTGTTCTAATATCCCTAATATGCCAATTAAGGACACAAATAATAGTGAAAAACAGAAAGAATAATTTAGCCAATGTGGCCATGTTGTAAGGAGGGACCAACACAGAGATCCAATGACCTCACAAATCCACTCTGGGGTCCTGGTGTGCGGTTCAGGCCTAAGCAGAGGCCAGAGTTATGGGGCTAACTAAGTATGGGCCAGCCCATCATTGCCACAACACTGTCTAGGCTCCAGTCCCTCCTGAAGGTGAGGTGATGAGCTGTAAATCTCTTTCCAGGAAACCAGGCCTCCCTCTGGCTGGCACTAGACTCTACCCCCTCCCCCTTCCCCCATCACGTGATTCCTGGGGAAATGCCAGTCTCATGGGACCCATTACTTCAATACTCTATAGCCAAAAGGTGGGGAGGAGCACGGCTTTCTTTTATAATGTGTTCATCTTTGTCAGTCTGGTTACGTCAGAACAGTGCCGGGAATGACTGTACTTCCAAGCATCTCATTGGCTGTCTAGTGTGCTCTTTGAGGTTCTGGGATGGGGGCTGCTTGTCACCCTGTTTGCCTTACTGGTTAGTGGATGTATGGTTAAGGGTGCCCTGGGGTCTCTTCTCTGTTAGCTGAAGGCGTAAGCACACAGCAACTTTGTCCCAATAGGTTTTCTGATAACTCCTATTCAGCATTGAGTTGTCCTGCGGTGATGTTCAGCCCTGAATGCAGGTTTAGGGCCCTTTAATCAGCAGCTTGCCCTCCTAAGCTGACACATCACAAGCACTCAGTGTGTCTGTCAACCCTACCAGCTCCCTGTTTTTATTTGGTGCCTCAGGTAAAGAATCTGGTTTAACATATTGTTGCCAATGGCATCTGGTCTAACATCTGTCAGAGCTTAATACTACTCTAATGTTCCTTGGAAAACCCTCCCAATGAATCTCTATTGATTCATGTAATTTGTGTTTATTTAGAATATTTCTGACAGGAAATTACTTAGAAAATTGTTACTACGGTCTGGCTAAGAATAAAGGGATAATGGTTCTTCTTTGGGTTTTTGTTGTTTTTGTTTTTCTTTTTTGGTAAATTTGCCAGTCGAATGAGGAATGGTTTGTTTGGGTTTAGTTTTTTAAAAGGCTTATGTATTTCTATTTGTGTGTATGAGCATTTTTCCTGAATATATGTATGCGTACCATGTACATGGAGGCCAGAAGAAAACATAAGATTCCCTGAAATTAGTGTTACAGATAATGGGTGCTGGGAACTGAACCTAAGTCCTTTGCAAGAGCAGCCCATGTTCTTGACCTCTGAGCCATCTCTCCACCCTTAAGGAATGTTTCTTATTAGAGACTGTGAGATTGTTTGTAAGTATTTCCAGATCTGGATTCATGCACACCATGTGGTATTTTATACAAATTAATTTCGATTGACTTGCCATATGTAAAAAAAAAAAAATGAAATCTTAACTTCCTTTTAACAAACTTCTTTAGAGCAAGTCACATGTAGTTTTCTATATACATGTGAGACAATCTAGTGAGTAGTGAGGGGTGCAGGGGCTGTAGAGGCCGGCGGAAGTCAGCCCCTGTTGCTTGGATAAAGCTGATGCTTTGGACGGAGTATCTGTCAAGGAAGGACCTTAATCGACATCACTAACATGAGGTCCCTTAACCTTTTGAGAATGGAAATAGATTATTTGGACAAATAATTTGAACTCTATCACCAAATAGTGTGCAAGAACAGCTGTGTAAGAGATGTGCCTTCTGTCCTGTGGCCCTGCCTTCTGTCCTGTGGCCCTGCCTTCTGCCCTGTGCCTCTGTATCCTCTTGCTACAACCTCTTACTATTTTCTGTTCCTAGCTATTCTAATACAGAATAGCATGTATGTACATATTTGCCTAAAGTGATATAAAGTAGTAGTAGTTACACATTAGCAGCCTGCCTGCTTCCTTCAGTCCTTGCTTTTCCTCTTACAGCTCTTATTTCCTCTTTCTGTTTCAAGTTTCCCTCTCTCCCTCTCCCTGCCTCCCTCCCTCCCTCCCTTCCTACCTCTCTCCCTCCTTCTATTCCCCCCTCCAAGTGTGTGTGCACATGCGAACAGGTGCATATACATGTTGAGTAAGGGAATGCACACACTCCAGGCATGCATGTAGAAGTCAGAGGAAAGCTCAAGCATTGGCCTTCACCTTGTCTGAATCAGGCAGTCATTTCATAAATTGCTGCACTTGCCAGGTTAACTGGTCACGGGCATCCTGGGACTGTCTTCTCTGACTCCCATTTCCCCCCAGGAGCACTAGACTTACAGATGTGTACTAGCAAATCAGGCTTTCCGTGGGTTCCGGTGATCTGAATTCATGTCCTTGTTCTTACGCAGGCCAAGCGGCATTTGAGCCACTGAACCTTCTGCTCAAGCTCATTTCTTTCTCCAGGGTAGCAGGAACACCGCCTCCCTTATTGCAGAGATGCTTCCATCGAGGCCCGTCCAGTCTTGATGGATGTTTTCATTGTAAATGCCAACAAAGAAGAGACAGACCCTATATGCTGACGGGCTCTAGGAATGCGCTCTTAGGTTAAACCCCTAAGGGTTGTAATACCACATCAAAGGACCCCTGAGCTCTCTTTAAAGTGCCCATAAGGACGTAAATCACGCCTTTATCTCCGACAAGTCTGGTTAGCCTGCATTTCCTCATGGTCGTTTTTGCTTATGATCACCGAACTTAATTTTTTTCCCCAAGCTAAACATTGAAAAATGAAATCTTGTTCTTTTGTTGTTATATGTATCTCTTATTTGTGTATTTTCCCAGAAACTTCATGTAATTTAAATATTTTTATTTTTTGCTGTCACCTAAATAAAATATTTTATAGAAATTATATGTTTATATATAATTTTCTCTAAATCATTTTCTCCCTTTTGATTTTTGGCCACATGGAAACATAAAATATTTAGGTAACAAAATCTTTCTTTCTTTCTTTCTTTTTTTTTTTTTTTTTTTTTTTGTCTTTTGAACCTTCGATGTTTTAATATGACTAAGACATCTCTCCTACACAAAGACTGTTAGCCATACTTTCCTCTACATGTTTTTCCATTATCTTTATACTCTACTATGGAGCATATGCTATATACAGCATATATAATTTAGATATCTTTCTGCACACAGAAAAACATACATGCATTTGTAGAGTTTTGGTCCAATCCCTGAATCTGTAATCCCAACATTAATTATGGAGTAATTTCTCTCTCTCTCTCTCTCTTTTTTTTCTCGAGACAGGGTTTCTCTGTGTAGCCTTGGCTATCCTGGAACTCACTTTGTAGACCAGGCTGGCCTTGAACTCAGAAATCTGCCTGCCTCTGCCTCCCAAGTGCTGGGATTAAAGGCGTGCGCCACCATACCCGGCTGTAATTTCTCTTTTTAAATTGTCTTACAATTTTGTTCTATCATGAATTTAATTTTCACATGTTTTTGATAGATTTATAATTTCTTTGTATTTGTTAAATTTTTTGTAAATCTATCCCCAAATAGCTTAATTAAAAAGTACGATTATTAATATTTTATTACTATTCACACTTCATTTATAAAAATTTGCTGCAAATCTTTACCTATTTACTTATCTTTATAATTTATTTTATATTTATATGTCTGTGTACCTACCTGGGTTTCTGTGCACTACATAATTATGTGTAGGGCTAATGGAGGTCAGAGGACATAAGATGGACCCTCCCCATCCCCCATCCTGCCTGCCCCAAGCAATGTAATTTATTGTCCCATAGGCATTTCTACCAAATGGCATTTGGGCTTCTTTGAGATAAGTTATAGATCCACACTTACAGATTAATATATATTGAGCTTCCTCTTAGCTAAATCTCATTGGTGAGTGTTAGCCAGAGCCACGCCCATTGTAAATCTCCTCCATCTCACTGGTTAATATTAATCAGGTCCCTTACCATTATAAAGCTCCTCCAGCTCATTTATTGATGATAGCCAGGGCTAACCCATTTTGTGAAGCTCCTCCACCTCATTGGTTTATGTTAGTCAGGGCCATGCCCATTGTAAAGTGCCTCCTTTCTGGTTGAACTGTGATCTTTCCTAGGAAGTCAGGATTTTGGCTTCCAGAAGTAAAGTCATGTGTTTGTCTATATCCTTGCCACTCCCTGTCCCACAGCTAATTCAGTGGCAGCCTGACTTCGGTCATGATTATGTGCCTCACCTCAGAGACCCACATCTGCCAAGTGGCAGTGACCCCTCCCCACAGCCTATGCCAGGTTGGCAGCTGTCTGTCCACAGTATTAATAACTTTTCCAATCAACCTCTTACTCAGAAGACAATCATTCTCTGTGTCCCCCTTCAGTCCCATACTGATGCCTTTCTATAAGCACACGCAGAGTTGTTTTACATCTCTACCAGGCATCCTTCAGCATCCTAAGGCTTCCTCTGCTAGACTGGTACAGTGTCATAAATGTGCACTTTCCAGTTAGCATCATCAGATCAGGCACATGCGCTGCCAGGCTCCAGCTGGAGAGAGGGGGGTTCTCTATGTTTGTTGGTTGTTTTTTATGTTTTGTTTTTGTTTTGCTTTTAGGATTTTTTAAATTTGTTTTTCTATGAGATGACCATTAAAACTGTTCTCACAGTTTGCTGATTGACTATTTATATTTTCAACTTTTCTTGGTGTTTTCACTTAAACCCTAAAATAAGAAAAAAACTCAAATATTTAACCTTTGGCATGCTTACTTCTTTTTTTTTTTTTTTTTTTTTTTTTNAGACAGGGTTTCTCTGTGTAGCCCTGGCTGTCCTGGAACTCACTCTGTAGACCAGGCTGGCCTCGAACTCAGAAATCCGCCTGCCTCTGCCTCCCAAGTGCTGGGATTAAAGGCGTGCGCCACCACGCCCGGCCTGCGGCATGCTTACTTCTCAATCTGCATACAAGCACATGATGTGTATTGGTGCTTACAAATGTATGTGTATTTGTGTATGAGTTGTATACTTTTTGTTTTGTTCATTTGTGATGTGGAATCTGTAGCTGATTGTCTTCACCTTTCACGATGTGCTCTCTCTCTCTCTCTCTCTCTCTCTCTCTCTCTCTCNCTCTCTTTCTGTATGTGTGTGTTTTGCAGGTGCACATTTATGTGATTGTCTATGTATCTTTAGTCAAACCAAACAACTCTTAGAGAAATACAAACCAAATGACTCTTAGAGAAATATATACAGAGTAAGAAACAATGTATAAAGAAAGAAAACAAACTGGGAGGGACTGGGTCATCCCCTGTGACACTTGTATAATTGGAAATGCTGTCACATTTGTGTTTTGTCCTTCAGCCAAAATCTAACCCATCTCAGCAATATTTAATTATCTACTGTGTCAGCGGCTTCACAGTGTGTCCCCCTGTTTCTGAATCCACAATGCTAGATAATCCCTCCCCTTCAAAAGGAATCTAAATGGAATCTTCATTCAAGAATGACCTATACAACGCAACCTGGCACAAATCTTCTACAAAACCAATCACTAGAAGGGTTCATTGCTTCTTCCCAGGGTTTAATGACCTTTGTTTTGGGAGGAGAGCCATGCACTGGTCACACAGGCGGTCTAGAGTCAAAGGATAGGTGAGATGGAGAACAAGACAGTGCAGGGGAATTCACATGTAATACTCAAGGCAGGCCTGGAAGTTGTCCTAAGGCTTCCTTCGAGAAGAAGATGACATCAAGCACTTTCTCTTAGCTATGTGGTTTGTTGTCTTTTTCCACTGAATGATGCCTATGGGCTGTTGTTTCACAATCCTCCTGATCAGTGGTGATGGGAAAATGCTTTTACTTTATCTATGTTAACCAGACAGGCAATACTGGGGTGACCAAGATGCCAAGAAATTGGGTTATAATAATCCTTCAAGAGAATATTTTTAAGGTGCTTTGTTAGGTCATTAAACCCTGGGAAGAAGCAATGAACCCTTCTAATTTCAGAGAGTATGTCAAGACTAGCCAAAATGAGATCTTAGTGACCGCCATCTTGCTAAATAAGTCATTATGATTCGGTTTGTTTATCCTTGCCAAGACGGTATATGACAATAACGTGGCCACAGTAATTGACACATGAGTCATGGTTTCTCAAGGACTGTGGACCTTTACACAGTTGGTAACTTGTACATACTCATGGGATTGGACTTCAGTTTTCAAGGTGAATATTGGAGAATATATGCCGTGTGCCAGCACTCATAAGGCAGCTCATGACGGTCTATAATTCCAGCCTCAGAGGATTTCATGCCCTCTTCTGACTTACTCCAGCACTGTACACACATGGTACATGGACAAACATGCAGGAAGACCACTTATACATGTAAATTAAAAATAAAATGAAAAAAAAAAAAGAACCTCTTTAAGAAAAGAAAGGTAAAAAGGAGTTGCAATCAAGGTTGGACTTGCTATGTTGTTTCTTCCCAAGTGCTACAGCCTATATTTAAAATTTTTAAGTTTTATTTGTAAGGCTGTTTTGCCTACATGTTCATCTGTTAGTCGTGTACAAGCAGTATGCTTGAAATGCAGAAGAAAATGTATTGGATTCTCTAGATCTGCTATTACAGATGGTTTTGAGCCACCATGTGGATGCTTGGAAGCTATCCAGGGTCCTCCAGACCAACCACTCTCATTTTAGATGGAATTGCACAGTCGACAAACTGCTTAAAGTCTTTTGATTTGTAAATTGTAAGTTCAACCTAATTGAGCACTGCCTTAGAAGCTACTTCATGGTTAATGTTGTACATGTTGTATTATTTGCAATTGTGAGTTAGTCCTTTGGGTAAGTTCCATTTGGGATGTTACTGTTTAATATCTATGTACTTTATCTATAGACAGGTGGTACTGTGAGACTTTTCCTAGGGACACATGGACAAGTCTCTTCTCCTTGGGTAGAGAATCAGTAACAGATAGAACAAACTGTTTCACCCAAGTATAGCTCAAAGAACTTGACAGATTTTTAGGTTATCTGCACAGGAGCATGAGTAAAAGTTATTTACAGGAACATGGGTGACTCCGAGACAGCAACACCACTGAAAAACTTTCCCCGATGGGGTGTTGATTTCCCAAAGTCCATTTATAGTATTTGCTGCAGTTTTCAGGCTAGCTGAAGAATCACTTTTCTCACCCCCACCCAAATATTATATTGCATAATATTTGGGTGGGGGTGCTGTGAGTTCTGTGAGCTTCAGGAGCTTCCTGAGCCTTCTATGTTTCCTTTGTTTTTTGATTACAAGCCTTCCTCCTTTCTTCAGGAGAACCTTTTATTTCAGAGGCAATACTATATGAGTATAGATACTTCATGTATTAGAGGCACTACTGTTTATGAAGCAATGACTAAGTACTTGCCTCACTCTTAAAATTCTGTGTGATATAGACATCTTTCCTCTCCTATCTGCTCTTGAGGCTACCTTGTCTACTTGCAGATCTGTCCCAAAAACCAGATCCTGGCTTCAGTGTCCAGAATTTATTTTAAATTTTCATATCAGGACCTTTTTGGTTCTGCTTGGCATCTCCTTATCCTTTCACCCAAATCTACAGAATTTCCATATTATTTGAAAAGAATGAAACACTTTTTATGTAGTTTATAATGCAGGCATTTGAGTGGAGATATACCTCAAAGGAATGAGAATAGGTTATTATTTATTTGAATTTGCCTCCTCTCTGGACAAGTGTCCTAGCTACAAATAATGACACAGATGTTAGCAAAACTCAATTGTTCTAGAATGTAAATACTCAGGGACTTCAAGCCAGATTCCCTGAAAAGACTGCCTGAGGTCTCACTATCTTCTGAAAATATTTACAGAGTAATATGAAGGCAATTTTGCTAATTGAAGAATCACTTTTCTCCAGCAGCTGTGTATAATTGTATTATATAATATTTGGGTGGGGGTGCTGTAAGTTCTGTGAGCTTCAGGAGTTTCCTGAGCCTTCTATGTTTCCTTTGTTTGGTTTTGAGACAGAGTCATGTATAATGCAAACTAGTCTCAAATTCACTGTGTAGTTGGGGATGATCTTAAATTCCAGATCCTCCTGCTCTTCCTTTCTGAGTGCTGGGGTTGCAGGTATGAGACACTATACATGATTCATATAGTGCTGGTGCTGGAGCTGAAACCCAGGACCTTCACACATGCTCATCTAGCACTCTGGCAACTAAACTGCATCCCCAGCCCCAAAGTAAATTTATACTAAAACTGACAACAGTAAGGCTCTTTCTTATTAAATAACTAAAAACATAAAATCTGGATCACACTGTGTAACAAAGGAGTTTCTGTGTATGTATTTCTTTAAATATTATTTTTTGAGGATTCCACTCAATATATTTTGATATTTTGGCCATATTCATCCTCTCCCCCAGATCATTATCTTTTTCTTCCTCTTTCACTTCCTCTTCCTCCTCCTTCTCCCTACATTAAATCCACTTCATGTTGCCTAATCACTATTAAATGGGACCTGCCCCCATCTGTGGTCAACCTTCCAGAGGTCACATTATTAAAGAAACCACAGTCTTCCTTTCCCCACAATTCAATAAAAAACCAATAGCACCTCCCTAGTGTTGGGATTTCATGTCCAAGTTCCCCTCTCTATGATGTGATTTTCTCTGTCTTGAGCTTGTGAAGGTCATGTGTGTTGGTATATACTAGTAAATCTCACTCAAAACCTTTTTTTTTAAATATTGCAATTTGGAAATACGCACCTATTTTCAAAAGTCATGATCCTTAGTTCCTACCTTTCCATGTCTAGGCATTCAGTGTACACATACAAAATCATACAAAGCCATATGTGTAGGGGAACATTCATTACAGACTTGTTGCAAACCCGTAACTATCAGAAATGGAGGGAGGGATGGTTAGATATAGAACATGTGGCATTGAAAAAAAAAAATCAGCTGTGTGGTGAGTGAGACAACTCTGAAGAATCCAGTCTATAGAACAACTGTGTTTGTTAATAGGGAGGTGGGTACATCTCCTACAGGTATTCTATTGTGCTGCAAATGTATCACTAGGCACCAGAGGAAGTAGGAGTCTGGGAAAGGTGTTGCTGGGCAGAAGCAGTCTCAGAGGGACCCACCCATGGCTCACCTGGCCTGTGTTTGCTTGCTTTGTGCTGATGTTGGTTGGGTAACAGGGTCCCACACTGGCTAAGCAAGCACTCCACCATTGAACTATATCCCTGTCTCAAGCTGCATTTTATGGCTAAGTAGGGCACCAGGATGGCTTATCCTAACCATAGTGTCTTATTTAGGGTAAGATGCATATCAGGAACAAAATAGAGGTTTATGTCTAGCAAAATAAACAGAAAACAAAAACCAAAATAAACCGTTCAAATATTTAATGATCTGCCACCACTCACCCTCATACCTCCTGCTCCTGTGTTAAGGTGGCTGTGGTAAAGCAAGGGAAATGGGATCTGCTGAATTTTGGTTTGTGCTGTACATGCTTTATGTATTTTCATCCATAAAAAAGATGTTTCAGAACTAGTCCTTCAGGAGTAGCCCGGTCCCTGCAGCCTTATTAGAAGCACAAACCTGTGTTTCCTGGGGAGAGTCTCCTGCTGGGAAAGTCATTAGAATAATGAATTAAACCTCCCTGCTCAGCGTTAAGGCCTCTTGTTCATTTTCTTTTAAAGCTTTGCCTTGCTCCTGTAGCTTGAGGTATGGGGACTGTCTTAGTTCTCCCTCTTAAGTCTTGCCAGCCTAATGAGTTCACGAATTCACTGATGCCTGGCATAATTTGAGGAGTTTGGATGGCTGCAGCTCCCAGCACTCCCCCTCCTCCGCCCCCCAGGAGCTCTCTGCAAAGGTTAGGACTAAGGAACAGAAAGTGGCTTCGAGGGGCCAGAGCATGTCACAGAAAGCAATCACTTTTACCCTTTGTTGTGGAGACTGAGCCCCCAATATCAACCCAACCTCCAGACACAAATTCACAGGCGCACGGACATGATCATGCCAGATATGTTTTGAGAAAAGGATCCAATCAAACTGGATAGAAATTGCTGCATGGGGAAATATATCTTTTGTGAAAATTTTTCTGAAAGCAGCTTGTGTAGGTTTAACACAAAGTCCTTGGAAAGTGAGGGTGTGTAAAGATTAGAAAAGTTGAACATTGCTTCCAGAATTTTGTCGTTTCTTTTCTTTCCTCTCCTACCCTTTCCTCATCCTTCCCTTCTCTTCCCCCTCCTTTTCTCTCCTCTTCTCTTTGTCCTCCTGTCCTCCCTCCCTCCCACCAACCCTCCCTCCCACCCATCCTCCCTCCCTTCCTTCCTCCCTCCCTCCCTCCCTCTCATCCTCCCATCCTTCCTTTGCTTGTTTGGAGACAGGGTCTCACTGTGTAGCCCTAGCTGGCTTACAACACACTATGAAGAAAAGGCTGGCCTTGAATTACGGGAGATCCTCCTGTCTTTGCCTCAGAAGCCTCTGGGATTAGAGGTGCACACCACCACTCCTGGCCTAAGCAATGCTATCTTATGTCAACTTATAGATCATGTATAGTAAACTTGGAAAGGAAAAAAAGAAAGGTAATCTACATGTATTAGACATAAAACAAATAGCGTGGTATTTTTCTGTGTTGAGCTGTGTGTTCTTCCCTTTAACCAGAAAACCCCTAAGACCTGTTTCCTGCTGCTCTGTGTGTTCCGTTCTTTTAATTCCTCTGAGGAAGCTCCATCATCCACTGCTGTCTACTTCCTTGGCTTCCTACCCCTCCTTCTTCTATGCCTCTCCCACTAAATGTACACAGTTCCAACTGTGCTTCCACTGTTCGGAATGGGAAAAAGGAATCAGCTTAAGGGCTATCTCTGGAGTAGCTTGCCCATGACCTGCGATTTGTTACATAATGTCTCCAGCCTTGCATTGGCAAAGACCTCTCTCCAGTTCTCAAGCTCAGTCTACTCAACCCTAGTGAGCCTTGCCTGGCTGTGAGCCTCAGCTGGCCCTTGCCCCCGTCATCAAGCGCTCTGCTGAGGCTTCAAGATTGGCTTAGTTAGCTCCACTCATTTATGCTCTCTGTTCACTGTAAGAAGTCACATAATCTACTTTTTTGGAGAGAAGATATAAAAATAATAGCAACACCAACTGGATGTAGACATCATTCTTTGTAAAAGTAGAACAAGTTAATTTTTCCATGTAAAAAGAATTGGTGGTGATGTGTTCTGTAAAATGCTCACTTATGGACTGTATGGGAAGCTGTGAGGACAGCCCAGCTGGCAGAGGGCTTGCTTAGCATCTATGAGGTTTAGTCCCTAGCACCACAGGAATCAGGTCTGCAGGAAAGCCCTACAACCCCACTGCTTGTGGGGGTCTAGGCAAGAGGATCAGAAGCTCAGCTGTAGCCTGAGCCCGGGCCTACCTTACCTGCCCTTGGGGGTTGGGAGTGAGCTGGTGCAGAGTCAGCAGGGGCAGGTGAGAAAGGCTGCAGCGAATTCTCTGAACACTGCTGCAGGCTCCTTTAATACCGTCCAATTGTGCCCCATTGGTCCCAAGAGAGCATCTCTTCTAAACAGCAGTTCCCAATTGACAGGCATTGTCTGCACCAGCAATCCTTGGTCTCCCAGGAAGTCCTCAATTAGGTCCTCCTGCAGGAGAGGCTTTTGCAGCTGTGCATCCCCCAGCGTTTATATAGCGGTGGCCCCGCTGTTACTGCTACATTCAACATCATCTTTTTGGCTATATAATGAGTCTGAGGCCAGCCTGGAATACATATCATCCTGTTAAAGATAAAGTAATAATAATGCCAGACCTGGTGTGGTGTGGCACACAGGTCTGTAATCCCAGTTAGTTGAGAGGACTAGATGGATGGATTGGGAGTTTCAAGGTCTACCAAAGCACCTTTATAAAACACTATCTCAAAACACAACAAAAAATACAAAAAGGCTAGCAATTACAAATGAGGTAGAGGATTTACCCAGCATGCTGGAGACCCTGGGTTCAATTCCCAGTGCCAAAACAAAGCATGCAGCAGCAATGAGCAACAGTGGATTTCTGTGTTAGGTGACAATTGCCTTCTCAGGGTTATGCAGACCTTAGAATCTCACAGATCTGCATTGATCTCTTTGGGGACTATAAAAGGAAACTCTAATCCTAAAGAAAATTGCCTCCAGTTCTGTTATCTTTAAATCAGAGGTCCTTGGTGTGCTTGCTCCAAATATCAGCTTCTTAACCATCCCAGAGACAGTACCAGCTACTTTAATACCAACACTGCGGTACTGTTCCTTTTTTGTAGGAACTGTGTCCTATGTGTAGGAACTGTGTGCTGTGTGTAGGAACTGTGTGCTGTGTGTAGGAACTGTGTCCTGTGTGTAGGAACTGTGTCCTGTATGTAGGAACTGTGTCCTGTGTGTAGGAACTGTGTCCTGTGTGTAGGAACTGTGCCCTATGTGTAGGGACTGTGTCCTGTGTGTAGGAACTGTGTG
>NC_034599.1:110115170-110115536 GCF_900095145.1 Mus pahari | reverse complement strand
ACTGAGTCTATCATTGCCTTTCTTTCTTTCTTTCTTTCTTTCTTTCTTTCTTTCTTTCTTTCTTTCTTTCTTTCTTTCTTTCTTTCTTTCTTTTCTTTCTCTTTTTCTTTTTTTAATCTTCACATTCAAATGAGATCATGCAACTTGAACCTGTACTTGGTAATCTTTGGTCAAGTACTTTTAAGTAATTCATAAAGTTGACTGGTGACCCAGATGTCTAACAATGAAGGAATGATAAAATAAAGAAAATTATATTTGATGACACACGGGAAAAGTAAAACAGAACAGGACTCTCTCTCTCTCTCTCTCTCTCTCTCTCTCTCTCTCTCTCTCTCTAGACAGTGTGTGCAGAAATCACATCTGAGT
>NC_034599.1:110072649-110114405 GCF_900095145.1 Mus pahari | reverse complement strand
GAAGAAAGAAAGAAAGAAAGAAAGGAAGGAAAAAGAAAAGAAGACCAAATGCAAGCAGACGTGAGGTCTGACTTGTGCTGACCAGCTACTCCTAAGCCTGAGGCCTTCCCTAGAGTGCAGTTGCTATAGCCAGGATCACTGCACGGAGGAAAACTTATTTCCCTTGCCCAGCAGCTCTCAGTTGCAAACAGCTCCTTGGCTGGCGTGGGGCTTTGCCCACCTCCCTTCTTCCATGCTCGGATCCTTTCCGGCTCGAGGGTATGTGGATCTTGAGCACAGTCTAAGGTTTTATATACGCATCTGCCCTATAGTGTCTGAACACAGGAAGTCATCCACTGCTTCCTGACTCTCTCAATCTTGCTACCTCGTCTTCCTCATAGATCCAGAGCTTTGAGGCAGAGATGCATTAAGGGCATCCCAGGGCATCCCATTCAGGGCTGGGCACTGCCAAGTCTCTCACTCTGCAGGAATCACTTTATTTAAAAAATAAAGGGGGGGGGTCCTTTCTGAGACTAGGCAATAGAATATTCTCCTGTGCCTAGTCAAGTGTTTTGATGTAGCTAGACCACCAAAAGCTACTAATTCACTTTCCCTCCAGTTAGATCGTTACTAATCAGGAAGGACGCGGGTGTGCTTTATTTTATTATGCTTTCCTGCTCTGTTCTAAGCCAACATATGAAAGGAAGTACTAAGTGGAGTGTGTCCAAACGTCCACAGAACAATGCCCAAGATTTCTACCCTGGCGAAAGTAAGTGAGCTATTGCAGTGCATTCTTTTAAAGACCACTTTACACATTGGTCATGTTGAAACCATACCCATTGCTAGTCTGAGAACTGCCTTTTGCGGGGTAATTTAAGCGGCCCCCATCTGGATGACACTCTGTCAGAGCAGAGAGATTTCCACCTGATCTCATCAGCAGTTAGGCATTAGGAGTGAGGGCAGGGAGGTGGCTCAGGGTGAGAGGCCTTGCCATGTCTCAAGGGGATGTATGGTGACATTTGAATCCTTAGCACCCAAGTAGAAGCTGGACATGACTGTGTAAGTTAAGAACCCCAGGACCTAGAGGTGGGGGTGGTATAGACAGGGAGATAAGGCCAGCCAACTTATTTGAAATAGTGAACTTCAAGTGCAGAGAGAGATCCTGTCCGATGTATGCATGTATGTATGTATACATACATACATGTGTTTATACACATAATATATATATATATGATAAAGATACCCAAAGCTCTCCTCCAGCCACCACATACAGAAGAATGAGCACCTATAGCCAAACAGGTGTACACACACACACACACACACACACACACACACACACGTGAGGCTCAAGTCTACAATAGCAGCAATTGAGAGAAAAGACATGCAAGGTCTGTGATGTAAGGGTGATGTGGGTTGGTGAACCAGGAATCCCTACTGAGTTTGTGCCTCTCACCTTTGAGAAGATGGACTTGGTCTTACCAAGATGTGGAAGGCCCACACACAGCAAACACAGTCAGTGGGTCTATGTTTATCTTAGTGGGCTGGGAAATGGTTAGGCCCTCTCATCCCCAGTACCTGGTATTGTACCTGATAGTCCTGTGTGTCCAGGGAGATCTGATGAGTGAAGTCACCCTGGGCTTTCACATCTCTGTTTTACAAAGAGAGTCTTGGAGGGGCTGTTAAAACCAAAACTATGAAAAGACCAACCAACCAAACAACAATGAAAACAAACAAACAAACAAAGAAACAAACAAACAGAACGACCTTTATGCCCACTTCCCCTTCTCCATGCTGAGATTTTTTTGTCTGGGTCAAATTTGTGCAGTCTGGGAACAGGGTCCCAGAATAGTGATCATGGGGACTTTTAGTGGCAGCCATTGCTATCTCATTCTCTAATTCCAACCCAGGGTTTGCAGATAACTGTGCTCAGAAAATAAGCAAGTTCTCTCTGTTAATGCCCAGCCCCACCCCCCTCCCCGTGCTCCAACCTAATTAAGAGAAGATTCAGCGTAGGTACCATTGCTGCTTGTGGAAGTCCTCATCCCAAAGCCTAAATTCATGCTCCTCTGACAAACAGCAGAGAAGTGGCCTTGTGGTTGTCTTGCCCTGCATGCGGGGCTGACAGACAGACAGAGCTGATGACATAGAGTTCTGGGAAGGCTCCAGCTGCCTTAGAGAGCTCTGGCAGCCAGGCTGTCTGCCTTTTCTCCTCTCCTTCTCTCTCTCTCAGACTTGAGGGTGACCTAATAGGTTTTACCAAAGGAGAGGATGAAGTGGGGGTGGGGGGTGGAGAAAGAGGCCTTGATCTGCCCTTCAGGCTGAGGGCTTGTTATCTTTGCCATTGGAGGTAGAACACAATGGGGGTTCAGCAGGGATCCCAAGCAAGATGCTTGTTGTCAGTAGACTTCTCTTAAAGGACAGCGTTCTGTTCACTGCGCGCCTTCAGGAAGTAGGTTCAGTATAGGTGAGCCCTGTGGGATGTGACCTCAGTCCTGTTGACCCCGAATCTCAGGTGATGATGGGTGGTTGAGAGAGGTCTGGGTGTGTGCATCACTTAGCTCCCAGCCTTTGGATTGTAACATAAAGACTTGAGGGCTTAATGGCACTGCCTCTTGATTTCAGTTGGGTTATTCTGTGTCTATGAGTATGAGTCCATGAGTCTGTTTGAGAAATGTGTACTATCCTGTGTTCCATGGCCTAAGATGTATGCAAGCAAACTGTCTTTAGGCCCTCACCTTGGTGCCCTGGCCCTTGTGGTCAGCATGGGAAGTATTCCCATGACTATGTGGTAAAGCCAGAAGTTCAAGATCATAACTGACTACATAGAGTTGGAGGTCAACCTGGACATTAGGGATCTATCAGAGAGAGAGAGAGAGAGAGAGAGAGAGAGAGAGAGAGAGAGAGAGAGAGAGAGAGAGAACCAAGGGTAGAAGATAGGATTAACTACAGGTAAAGGGAGCTTCCTCAAGGATGAAAGTGGGCAATGTCCAAAGGGTCAGTCACTGTGGTGACCTACATTTTAAGCCAGCTTTGTCCTATTTGTAAAGTCTCTAGAGCAGATGATGGATGGTTGACACATCACTTGTGTTAACTCTTCCTGGGAAGAGTCAATGGCCTGTCCTTGCTCTCTACTCGAAAACCCCCAGCCGAGCAGTGATTGCAGGAGTTCTAATCAGCTTAGAATGTCATGTCTTCACGTAGGACCAGTGATAGGACTCAAACCCTGTCTTTTGGACAGGCAAATGAAGTCCTTCAGTGTCACTTACTGGTGTTCTGAGCTTCGTGAAACTTGTGCTTAAGATGCTCACCAAGTCTACCAGTATCTGACCTTTCAGATGTGTTTATGCCAGAGACACACACACACATATGGAGACACACATGTGTACGGAGGTCGGAAAACGACTCACAGGAGTCAGGACTCACGTGCCTGAGGTCCAGGGATTGAACTGAGGTTCTCAGGCACCTGCCAGGTTGGCAGGTACCTTTGGTCTCTAAGCCATTGTGTTGGCCCAAATCTGATAATATTGAACTAGCTACTTAACAACGGTAGCAAATGCCATTTAATCTGGACATCTCTCTTCTTTGTTTGTTCTAGAACAACTGGGGTTTCCTCCCTTTTGGTAAACATACAGCTTGTATTGATCTGTTGGACTTTCAGTCCCTGCTGTAGTCTTCCTGGGATGCTGTCTTACCCGTCCTCCCGAGTGTCGTGTCTGGATTTTAGGACACATCCTGGTGGTGTGATATACCTCCCCCTCGTGCTTCCCCTCCTCTGACTCCTGCATCACAGCGTCTAATAAATCAGTGTGGGGGTGTGACAACCAAGGCTTCTTTTTCTGTGCCTTTGTTAAATCAACAAGAAGGCTTGAGTCTTGCTTCAAGACGTGCAATAATTTATACTATTAGTGTGGATTGTTTCCATTTTTTTTCTAGAAATAATAAATGACCCAGTGAATAGCGTTTGGCCAGAGGCCCATGAAAAACAACCCATAGGGTATGGATTTGCTCAATGGTATTTACAAGACCTTGATTGGAATCCAGCCTGGGCTGGAGCTGGGAGGGTGCTGTTTACTGGAGGCCGTTTGAAGTTGGACTGTGTGGCAGAGAGGGTAGAAAGGCTCATAGAGAAAGCATCTCTTACCTCCAGTGGCCCGAGCCAGCTATCGGGGAGCAGAGGGGCGGGGGCTGACATTTTGCAGGATAGCTATAAACATGGCTGAATGTCAGGATGGTGGACACTAGGTTTGCGATTCTGTGCTTTATGTTTCTTTTCTTCAGCCTCCTGGCAACAAGCTGGGTCAGCATGCCTAACATGTCAGTCTTTTAAAATTAATTTTTAAATTAAGAGAGAGGTAGTTCTTTACAGGGATGTGCCTATGTGCCCACAACTGTATTCCCCCTCCCGACCCAAGAATGACCAACATGACTAGGGGTTGGGAGATTAATAGGACCTTCTTAGATGGCCAGGGAAAAGGCAGGCAGGCCGAAGTGACACATTTAAATAGCTCTTTTTTGAAATTGGAAGAGAGAGATGGATTGGTTTCCAAAGGACTGGAGCAATCCCTGTGAAGCTTGCTCTTGATGGGCCAGGTTAGTTCATTCACTATAGTGAATCTGACTTACATCCCTATAGTTATGTTGAAGACACCCACACAGGTGCCCAGTTTGCCAAGTCAGAAATGTGACCATTGTCTCTGAGAGCAAACAGCAGGCACACAGAACCATGTAGAACATTGTGTGAATAAATATGTGTGGAAGTGGGGCACTGTTACACCTATGGGAGGCAGGTGCTACCATAAGCAAGTGTGGTTTCTGGAGTCGAAGGAAGGTGTTGCTGGTGACCTGGTTTTTGCAGGGAAGCCTGCAGAGAGTTAAAGATGATGCTTGCAGGAGGAGAAAGCTAAGCAAGCCACTCAATCACCCCAGAACTTTGAAGGGCTGGTGGTATAGCAGACCATTCTATGTACAAAATGAATTAAAATAATTTTCATTTTGCCATATCTCTTTCACCATTAGAAGATTCACTCACTCTTGCGTGCATGTATGTATGTATCCACTTGTGCAAGAAGTCATTTGTTCCTTGAACATTTTTAAAGTAATAAAGATGTTTCCGTGTTCCTTTAGGTGGGTGGAATTCAAAGACCATTGCTTTATATAAAAGAAAAATGGATAGAGACTAAGAAAATGCCCAGTTAAGGAGAGGGGGACCACAACGGCACCCAGAAGTTTTGGGTGTTTCAGTTGACTATAGTTGGTATGTACATATAATTCAATTAGAGAGTTAAAGGACCAGAGAGCTAACTCAGAAAGTACAGTGCCAAGACAGGGGAGCTGTGCACTCCTAATCCCATCACTGGGAGGGAGGCAGAGGCAGCCACCAGCCTTGCTAAGTCAGTGATCCCCAGGCCTAGTGAGACCTTGTTCCAAAAATGAGGTAAATGGCTCCTGATAAACAATATCCAAGCTTGTCCTTTGGCTTCTGCACCTGTATACACACATACACAGACACACACAGACACACACACACACACACACACACATACAGGAGTCAAACTGAAACAAATTTAGTAAATGTTCATAAATAAAGTCTTATGAAAACATTGTTTTAATTTTGTTTAAAATGTTTTAAAATTCTAATACTTCTCCACTACATTCGTCTTCATAATGTCCCCATAATGTCCTCATCATGCCCTATCATGTCCCTATCATGCCTTATTATGTTCCCATTATGTCCTATTGTGTTCCCATCATGTCCCCATCATGTCCTGTCATATCCTTATCATGTCCTCATCATGTTTATGTCCCTATCATGTCCCTATCATGTCCCATCATGTTCCCATCATGCCTCCATCATGTCCTATCATGCCCATCATGTCCCCATCATGTCCTATCATGCCTCATCATGCCTCCATCATGTCCTATCATTCCCCATCATGTCCCCATCATGTCCTATCATGCCTCATCATGTCTCCATCATGTCCTATCATGACCCTATCATGCCCCATCGTGTCACCATCATGTCTCATCATGTCCCACCATGTCCTATTATGTCTCCATCATGTTCTATTGTGTCCCCACCATGTTAGGCTTTTCTGTTTCTATGTTAAGAAAACTTAATGGAAATCTTAAAACTCACAAGGAAACCTTTAGGACTTTGCCAAACATGGTTTGTTTTTGTGAAACTGGATCTTTCTATGTAGCCTAGGCTAGCCTGCAACTCTTAATCGTCTTGCCTCAACTTTCTGTGGGCTAGCACTCTAGGAATGCAGCACCATGCCTGGCTTTTCTGGATTTTTTAATTCCATAGGCCAAGGAATGTGAGACTGACCTCTGGATTGGTACACCGGTTCTCTCAGTTGGAGGTAACATGCTTAGAGTGTAGATATATCATCTTCTGGGCTCATTTCTAATCCCTTTTGCTGGCTTGCTAAAGAGCCCAGTGATCATTGACAGCCCATTGAATTATCAGACCAAATATTCAGGGTAGAAGTAACTTGATAGTGTGTGCAAATCCATAAACACACACACAGAGACACACAGACACACACACACACACACACACACAGACACACACACACACACAATCCAATAGTTCAGCTGGTAGCATGCTCACCTAGCATCCACGAAGCCTTAGGTTTGATTCTCAGTATTAGATAAGATGGAGTGGAGTATCACATGCCTGTAATGTCAGGACTTTGGAGGGGGAATCAGGAAAATTAGGGATACATAGCAAGTTTGATCCAGTCTGGGATACATTAGTGCCTATCCAAGAAAGAAAGAAAGAAAGAAAGAGAAAGAAGAGGAAAAAAAGGAAAAATGGGAAAGGGAGAGGGAGGGCAGATAGAATTAGAGATATAAGGGAAGAAAGAAGGAAGGAAGGAAGGAAGGAAGGAAGGAAGGAAGGAAGGAAGGAAGGAAGGAAGGAAGGGGGGAGAGAGGGAAGGAGGGAGGGAGGGAGGAAAGAGGAGACTGTTAGATGTTGTGAGTGAAATCTTCCTTAAAGTCCTGCTCCTCAGGAATAGCAGAGGGTGATTCTTTCTGCTGCACAGTAAGGATGCAGGAGACTTATGGGAAGAAAGTGAGCAAGACTAGAACAAATTGAAATCATTAACCAAAGAACATAAAAAGAAACCAGTGTCAGTCAGTCCCTTGGTCTGGGAAGTAAGCCCTGGGTGCTGCCTACAGCAGTGGTAATGGCCGCTCTCCCTCCCTGCCTAGGGACTGTTGGCAATAGTCTATGAGATGATGTCCTTTCTGCTTCCACTAGGAACTGGAAAGGAATGCCAACTCACAAGCCAAGCTGAGAAGTGGGAAGCAAGGGAGCCAGAGGGAGCCTGGGGAAGGCAAAGCAGGGGAGCCAGAGGGAGCCCTGGGGAAGGCAAAGCAAGGGAGCCAGAGGGAGCCCTGGGGAAGGCAAATTGCCTTTTAAAGAAATGCACGTTGGAGGGCTGAAGAGATGGCACACTGCCTGTGCAGAGGACCTGAGTTCAGTCCCAAGCACCTATGTTGGTGGCTCCCAACCACAACTGCAGTTCCAGGGAGTCCAGCACCCTTGGGTTCCTGGCTTTCACAGGAACCTGCATTCACTGGTATAATGCACAGCCACACCCATTACATGACAACATTTAGTAAAAAGAGTACTAACTGTTTTCTTGGTGCACATTTGAGGAAATGAAAGGGTTGTTTGCAAACAGCAGGGTGTGGGCAGGTAACACTCTCAGAACTGGGGAAAGCCTTATCAAAACGCCAGTGTACAGGTGGGGTGTCTTACTTTTTCTCAGGAGCCTGGGGCTCACACCTTGTCCAATTCCTGGAGTTACCGTGGTCAGAGGAGGCCAAGTGCCTTCCTTGGCTGGTAAGGGTGGGATTCCACCAGTGCCCCATGAATCAAGTATCGTGCTGTTTGTTGGATTCCAGCGTTGTGTCACTGGCCATATTTATGGCCAAGGGTACACCCAGAAAACACCATGTGACTGTAGTTCACCTTCCTTTCACAAAATGCACCCAAGTTAGGTTGCCAAGGAGACAAGAGTAAAAGCAGAGTAAGATGAAGTGATTGAGATGATTTTTTAGCCAGGCACGCAGTGCACACATGGTGAGCCTTTACCCCTACCCCACCGTCCATGGACGGAAGTTGTACACAGAAAGGAGCCGGGACTGTCATGGTTTTAACCCATGGAAGCGAGTCCATGATTTACCACAAAGGAAATGAAGGAAATCCACAGCCAGTGGGTGGAGCCCCGGAGGATGTCACTATATCTGCCTTGGAACTGCAGGGTCCATGGTCCTTGTGATTGATAGAAAAGAGTTCAAGAGGAGCGTCCTGTGGGAGGAGCTTTCCCTGAAGCAGCTTCCTGTCCTGGTGATTGGCAGGCCCATTTAGGTTAACTCTCGAGGGAGGAGACTGGGGAAGACTAGGGATGCACGGAGTGCCTCCTCCCAGATAATGATCTCACTGCTTTCCAGACAGTTCGGAATGGAGTGTCTGAGATTCCAGAGCCTGCGCTGTGGCTCAGATTCCTCACTTCTGGCGAATAATCAGGAGCCCCGCCCTTTCGTTCCAGTCCCTGCAAGCTACTGACTGAGAGAGGGGTCCATCCTCAGCCTCTTTCAAGCTTGATCATGTCTGCATAGCTGTGACGCCTGGGACGGCCATCCTCCTACCTTCATATGAAGCTGTGTGGGGGTGGAGACGCCAGCTTTTTCAGGAGTGGTTAAAAGGATGCAGCACGTTAACTATATTGCTGGGTGCTGAAGTCAACTCTCTGTCAGGCTTTTCAGGTCTCCATAGTTTTCTACCTTAACTGCCCTATGGATTAGCTGACTGAGTGACCCCACCTCCACCCCCAGTAGGAGCAGAGACTCTGTAACAAAGTCTGAGAAAACCAGAGGCAGAGTGCTCAGAGGTGCTGAAGAAAAGCACAAGGAACACAGGCTCCAGTTTTACTGGAGAAAAGGACATTTGGATTTTTATAGTCTTTCCTATGGTATCATCAGGACTCTCAGATTGAACACTATACCCGCCTAAACACAACTGATACTAATTTCTGCATTTCCTCTCCCTTCTGATGTCCTTTTATATTTAATTTAATTCTAGTATCTAAGCTGAAGGTATTCTTAAAGATTCTATATCCTGCTCTGTTTTAATGTAACACTCCTTTTACACAGTGGTATAATTATAAGACAGCACTTATATCTACTGCCAATATGTTTATTGATTTATTATCTCATAACAGAGATAATAAACAGGTACCAGTGGACCTTAAGTCTGATTTATGCTCTTCAGGTTTTAGTAGCATATACCTTCCTGTAAGATAGGAGATAGCTATGTGTAACAACTCATACTTAAAAATAATACATATGCCTCTCTTTGAATCTAGAGTCCAGTGACCCATGTTCAAATTATGAACTGATGATTTGGGTTGTTTATTCTGCATGAATTGAGGAATTATCATAATCCTAGCAGGACCAGAAACACTTTTGATGGCGGGCATGATGGTTCAGTGGTTATCGCTGCTTGCCACCAAGCTTGACAACCTACTTTCAACCCCTTGGGCCTATAAGGTAGAAAGAGAACCAGCTCCCTACAAGTCGCTCTTTCTCTGCCCCCAAGAAAAAATAAAAACAAACAAATGTGTACATAAACCCCGTTTAGTTAGCGTCTCTGAGCTCGGCTTTTCGTGTTATGGGAACCTTCTGGAATGTTCCTTGAATCAGTGAGAGACTGCATCTGTAAAACTCACAGGATGCCTAGCATCGAGTCAGTGAAGAATGATCACTTTCCTAGAGTTGCAATATTTTCCTCCAAAGTAGGCAGAGCCTGTAGCCCAGCAGAGCCTGTAGCCCAGCAGAGCCTGTAGCCCAGCAGAGCCTGTAGCCCTTCTCAGCTTCCTTCCCATCTGCCCCCATTCCTTACGCTTATGAATTGATTTGCCAAGAAGAACCTGTCTACTGGGCAAGCTTTTAGAACCATTACAGATGTCCATGGCTGTTCAGACTTGAACTGTTGTGTGTGGGTGTGCCTTTGGGACTCAGGGACTAGGATTCTGTTCTTATTGAAAAGCTAATCCCACTCTGGCCTCTGAGCTCATTTGGATCAATCTCTCCACTCACAACAGTTCCCTGGCCCCTGACTCAGTGCCTGGCACTCAGTGTATGGTGTTGGCTAAGGGTGCAGGGGTTCTAGGTTCTGACCGTCCTGGGTTAGACTATGGTTCTGCTGCATCTGAGAGGGCAGACACTCAGCGTTCACATCTAAACCTATAAAATGTAGGCAACTGATTAATGAACTCACAGACACACTGGAAAAATGAGCAAGGCCGAATGAGAAGTGTGTCCAATTCTGTCTTTGTGAACAGTACGAAAGTAAACTTACAGAGACACCCAACTCTGAAGTGAATGGTTGCCCCGTGGTGAAGGATAACGACAAAAATTATAATAGGAAATATTTCAGATGTAAAGATGGAATTCCAGTAGTTTCCATCCGAGTAAAGACCACCCCCTACATACCCCCACCACTGGAAAAAAAAAGAAAGAAAAAGAAAGAAAGAAAGAAAGAAAGAAAGAAAGAAAGAAAGAAAGAAAGAAAGAAAGAACCAGCGAAGGCCAAAAGACTCCAGACAGTAAAAGCCACCTGGCGAAACGGGAAGGAAGTAGCAACCTGAATAGGGGCTCAGAGCTCCATTTTTTCTGGTCTGAAGATTTTTATTAAAGCCACCTATGTCATAAAACAGGGAGAGACATTTGCTACCAGTGAGGGTAATCTGATGCCTTAACCATATTCTCTGCAGAGCAGGGGAGACTATGCCTTGGTGTCTGGAGTCTCAAAGAAGAGGTCCGAGAAAAGATGTGAACAGTTCACAGACTCTGAGGTTGCTAAACCCACAGGCCACATCCGGCCCTCCTGCTCTGCATAAGCTGTCCTTGCTCCCGGAGGATCTCTGACATTCCTGCGCTATGAGCCAGGAGGAGAGAAGGACACCTTTACTGCGCTCTGATTACTCCTTCCTGGTAAATGAAAATGTGTCTGTGGTGTCACCACCATCCCAGCTGTCCCAGACAAGCACTCTTGACGCGGAGACTCGAGAAGCTCTGCCTCCTGAAATTTAAAACAACACCTTGTTAAGCAGCCCCCGCCGCCATCTCGCCATCTCTGACCTCAATTTCTGCCTTTGGTGAAAAGGCAAAGCATGAATAATACATGCTTGATGCGGGGCATGGGGTCCACCATTTAGAGAAATGCTAAATGGAAAGCAAGCGTGGACATAGAAAAACGAGACAGAGCTTTGGGGTACACCGTGTCCATCCAGTGCCACCATTATGATTAATGCCCAGGGAACCTTTGTGGCTATTCGTGGTCCTGTAAGACTTCTAGAATGCTCTGGCAAACAGAATCACATCCAAGCCCTATCCTGGGTACCCTGGAAGTTGAAACATGTAATAAAAAAAAATGTCCTTAATTTTCACGTTAAAAATATTCTTTCTTGCTGGGCAGTGGTGGCGCACGCCTTTTAATCCCAGCACTTGGGAGGCAGAGGCAGGTAGATTTCTGAGTTTGAGTCCATCCTGATCTACAGAGTGAGTTCCGGGACAGCCAGGGCTACACAGAGAAACCCTGTCTCAAAAAACCAAAAACTGAAAAAAACCCAACCCAAACCAAAACAAAACAAAACAAAAAAACCACCACCACCACCACCACCACCAACAAAACAAAACAAAAAAACTAAACAAACAACCCCCCCCCCAAAAAAAAAACCCAAAGACAAAACCAAAAACCAATTCTTTCTTGCTCCCTTCTCTAACTGAAATTTAGATGCCCCAGAGTTACTGCTTTCTTTCACCTCATCCTGGGGAAGTGGATCCTTCAGGTTCCAGGATTTGTGTTCTCTTTACCATCTTCAGCCAGTTTCTGCCACCTCTTCCCTGAAACCCATTTACCATCTGAAACCCCTGATGGTTAATCTTGATGGACAGGATTTAGAATAACCATGGAAACAAACCTCTGGGCTTGTCTGTGAGATGGGCGTGTCTGTGAGGTTGGCCTGTCTGTAAGATGGGCATGTCCGTGAGATGGGCGTGTCTTGAGATGGGCGTGTCTGTGAGATGGGGAGACCCACCCTGAGCATGAGTGGCACCATCCCCTGGACTGAGTTCTTGGGCTGAATGAAGAGAAGGAACAGAGCCCTGGCTTGTATTGCTCTCTGCTTCCTGATTGAGTTTGTAATGTAAGCTGCCGCCCCATCCTCTGACCATGGGCCTTGCCCATCACGTCGGGATGCTGTAGACTTGATCCTTTGCCAGACACCTTGTCACAGCAAAGCAATGAGGAGTGACAAACACGCCCCCTGTGTTTCTGTGATGACCCATGGTCTTCTGCATGCTTCTGCCATGCCTCGTGGTTTATCTGTTTTTAACCCTTTTCCCTCCTGTATGATTTCATCATTATTGGTTCTCAGCCACCCACCCAGTGGCACTGTCCCAGACTCTGTCATTACCAATTACCTAACCCTCGCTCATCATCCTAGTTTCAGATCTTTGGTGACTCAAGCCTTATTGTCCTTCTAGTTCACCCTGTCTTACTTTTCTGATACCAGTGCTTACTAAACTAATTGTAATCACACAATGAACAAGGGATTACTGTTCTTGTAATCTTTTCTTTATTGTTCACAGTGTCCCACTGATGCTTCATAGAAAAAAATCATAATTCTATTATATATATTCATATAACACCTCCTCTCTCCTTTTCGTTACTGTGGAAAACTTCTAATTCCAGATGAATCCAGCTTTCTTTTTCCCCGTAAGCACACATCACAGCCACACTGGAGAGCAAGACTCTCTCTAATTCCTTCCCACTCACCTCAGGCAGGCCCTCAACACTGCCTCACAGAGGGTTCTCTTGCCTGGGTCTGTTCATGTTCCCACTCACCTAGGATGACTAATTGCTACATTTTCTCTCCTCCAGCTAACTCTGCCATTTCACTGAAAATGTAAAAGCTGCTCAACGTTTACTTCAAAGGGCTTCCTGCATAACATCTCCAACCCTTCCAAGCCACCCCCCCACCCCCCGCCTTCACACTCTCTCCTGAGCTCCCTTGCTACTGCTGCAGATGGCTCAATGCCATCCTGGGAAAGGTCACCCTTTTATTCATGCCCAAGTCCCATACTTCCCTTCACGAGACACCCTCAGCTAATCTGTCCCCTTCCATCGGAATTACTCCCATCTGCACACAAACATCCGTGATGCTTAATATTGACCATCAACTAGACAGAATCCATAAAATCACTAGAGGCAAGGCTCCAGCCTTATCTGGAAGAGAGTTTTTAGATTTGGTCGAGGTGGAACTACCTACCCTGGACATGGGTGGTAGCATTCCAAAGGTTGGGGTCCTAGCTTTAAAGAAGGAAAGCAAAGGAGAAGCCAGTAAAGTAGCCAGAATTCCCTATTCCCTGCTTCCTGACTGTGGATGCAACGGGCCCTGCTGCTTCAGGTTCTGGCTCCCGTGAGTTCCCCACCACAATGGACTAGCTGTGCAGCCAGATTATGAGCCAAACAAAGCCTTCTTTCATGAACTTGTTTTTTGTTAGATACTTATCATAGCAGTGAGCAGAGTAATTAATGAAACATTACGATAACAAGTGAATAGATAACTGAAGGGATAAATAACAGCTTGCATAGGAAAAGAGAGCTCTTGACTCCTTTTGCAGGGACCGCCTAATCGTTCTGCCTTTCCTAGATGCCTCCTCATTTCCTCTTCCTGTTCTCCTGTCAGACCCCTCCAGGCATTTTGCGGCAAACAAATTTCTTGTCAGTGACTCCAAGGAACTTTATATTGTTCAGACCGTTCTCAACTCTCATTTATTTTTACCTCTTGGCAACATTTAACATACTTCTTCAATTTTCTCTCTCAAATCTAGCACGGTGAAGGGCTTGGGATGTAGCTCAATGGAGCAACCTCTGTAGTTATCAGGTCAACGCTCCAAGTTTAGTCCCTGGTACCATACAATAAATAAATGAGAGATTAAATCATACACCTTGGGCTATATAAGCTATATTTGAGAATGTGCTATTGAATATTCTGTTGTCCCGACATCAACTTTGTGGCTTTGCTAATGTTTTCCTTATGGTAACAAGATGCCCTATTGTCTTGCTCTAGTTTTGTTCTGTTGCTGTGACTAAACAGTCTGACTAACAGCTTCTTGGAGAAATTATTTATTTGAGTTAAGCTTTCAGGTCACATTCCATTATTAAGAAAAGTTAGGGCAGGAACTCAAAGCTAAAATCACACAGGGACACTGTTATTGACTCTCACACAGACACGTACTTAGCAAGTCTCTGTATACAGTTCAGGGCCATCTACCTAGGGAATGGTGTTGCCCACAGTGGGCTTGGCCCTCCAATATCAAATAACAATTGCAACAATCTCCCATTAAGCCATGCCAGAGGCCAGTCTTATCTGGAACATCCCTCAATCCCTCAATTAAGACCCCATTGCAGGCAGCTCTAGGCTTTATGGAGTTTTTAAAGCCAACCAGGATGCTTCTCTTCTTGCTATAAATTTTCTTACAAAATGCAATGTTGGTTCATTCCACTGATTTTTTTTTTCTCTTGCATTTGTGAAAAAAAGACACATCCACAAGTTCTAAGAATGAGTAAGCTTTTGCCAGATTCAGTGCGACAAGTATCTTGTAAGGTAAAGCCACGTCTTTGAAAACTGAAGCTCAGGGGAGGGTGAAGGGCTGTCTCGGCACAAAAGGATATGGGCCAGGTTGCTCTGGTCTTTGGTCCTGAGACTTTGCATTGTAGCCTTGCAAAACACATTTATATGGGGACACAGACAAGGACACACAGTATGTGTTTTGTCATTTTTCATTTTACTACTGCTTCAGAAGAAGCCAACTTTAAACAAATGTTCCTCTGGGGATGTTTCCCTTCTTTATAGGGACCTGAAAGTCGATTTAAAATTCTGCATTTTTCAGAGAAAGTCTTTAGAGCAACTTGCTTTGCTTTTTTTTTTTTTTTTTAAAAAATCACAGCGTTTTTATTAAACATCTAGCAGAAGAGACTCTTTCGTATGATGACATAATATACTGTCTAGCCTTATATGCATTTATTCCCATCTCTATCAATCTTGTGGAGATGTATTCTCTAACACAGAACATTTGGGATTTTGAGAATTAAGACATGTTAGATTGTCTAAAAGGAATTCAAGGTCCATGGGAGGATACCAATGTGTAAATAATTACACTATTGTAAATGAAGGAGAGGAATGAGTCTTTGAAATTATTTTTGATATGAAGACAAAAAGAATTTTTAACTTTATTTTCATTATTTGTGTAGATGTATGTGAGTCTTTCTCTGTGTGTATGTGCACATGTGTGTTCAGGTGTCCATGGGAGCCAGGAGAAGGCATCAGATCTCCCCCCAAACTGAAGTTACAAGCAGTTATGAGCCACTTATTGTGGGTACTGGGGTCTGAATTTGGGTTCTCTACAGGATCAGCAAGTGCTCTTAGCTGCTAAGCTACCTCTCCAGCTCCAAGAAAATTGATTAAAGAATTCAGAGTGATTTAAGAGGTACAGGTCTCAAATGATATACACATCCAATTAATTAGATGAAAAAGAAATTAAGGAGAACCAGTAGATGGATGACTTAGCCAGATACCCATTTAGCAGTGTCCTGTTTAGTCAAATTTTCCTTGTTGCATAGAATGAAAGCATCTATTTTGCCAAACATACATTTTGTTAAAATGTAAACGTGGCTATGTGACTATTGATCCTCGAGCCCTGGAATGACTTCTTCAAGCCCAGAGATTGTCCTTCCTCACCTCTCGGATGGCGCCTCCCACTCCCAACCTCCAGATGATCTTACAGCATCCAGGATGGTACCTTACAGCAGCCAGGATGGTACCCTAGGGAACCCTTGACCTTACAGCATCCAGGATGGTACCCTTGTGGAACCCTTGCTGTTGGGAGTCTTACTAAACTTGCTATGGTTCCTTCTTCAGGACATCATTTCCCAGATAGCTACATTTCCTTAGTCTCTTGAATATTCTGCCCTCACCATCATACCTCAGTTTATAAACCTTCCTTTCCATCTGTTTCACCAACCCCATTCCCCAGACTTCCATTCTTATTATCTGTTGCATTTGAGGTCAACTGATACAGAAAAAGTGCACGATACCCTCATATATCCTTAGGGGATCCTACCTTGAACATGAAACATTGGTTATTTTTGACTGTGACTCTTTTCTGGGGCATATGTTCTATAACAGGTTTGCTCTAATCACAATCTGATCATTGAGACTAGCTATTTATCTTCTCTGGAATTATTTATTAGCATGCATATTAACAGTCAATACACAGATGAACATCTGAATGTGTATGCCACGTATATACATATAAAGGAAGGAAGGGGCTAGAGAGATTGCTCAAGGTTAAGAGAGCCAGGAACACTTGCTGCCCACGCATGAGAGTACGTTCAGCTTCTAGCACCCACATCAGGAGCTGTCCACATTTACCTGTATCAGCTCCAAGGAAGGTGGGAATAGGAGGGCTGCCGGAATGGCTGGCTTCAAGCCAGTCTGTAAAACCAGATACCAGGCTCACAGAAAGACCCTGCCTCAAAGGAATAGGTGGAGAACGATAGAGAAGAACACTGGATGCCCTCTCCTAGCTTCTATATATACAAGGATGGAAACTCACCTCTTCACATCTACACACAAAATACAAATACATACATACATACATACATACATACATACATACATACATACATACATACAAATAAATAAATAGAAAGTATCTGTGGTAATTAAAATAAGAGTGCCTCCATAGGCTTCTATGCTAGAAGTCTTAGTCTCCAGTTGATGGAACTGTTTGGGTAGAATTGGAAAGTGTGGTCTTGTTGGAAAAAATGGGTCACAAGGATAGGCTTTGAGACTTCAGAAACCTCCAAACTATCCCCGATGCTTTCTCTCTCTGTGTCTCTTTGTGTCTGTCTGTCTGTCTGTCTGTCTGTCTGTCTGTCTGTGTCTCTCTCTCTGTCTCTGTCTCTCTCTTTCTTTTTCTTTCTTTGTCTCTGTCTCTTACTTTTGAGATCAAGATTTGAGCTCTCAGCTGTTCCTGCTTCTATGGATTTGTTCCACTATCATAGACTCTAACTCTCTGAAATGATAAGCCAAATTTAACTCTTTATTTTATAAGTTGCCTTGCTCATGGTGTTATGTCCCAGCAACAGAAAAGTAACTAAAAGTAATTATGGTATTAGAAAAATACAGGGTTAGTGATTATAATTTCTGAGACAAATTCCATCTGTCCAGCGTCAGAAGTTCTTCTCCCTAGCTCACAGCTTTCTGATTTGGAAAAATATATATATGCCAACTATTCTTAAAATTAGAGAATAAAATGACATTTTTCCATTACCGTGTAGCAGTGGAAACACTTAAATTCACATTGATAACAGATTATATTTTTATAAAACATCCTACCTTCAAAAGTATGAATAAGTAGTCATGATTTCAAGTCAATACCTGTTTTGATTTTCTACAAAGAAAGAAAGAAACAAACAAACACAAAAAGTACCTCTATTTTCACAGTCCAATTTAGTTTTTAAGATGGTCAGAGACCTGTATATGATCCAGTTGCTACCGAGCAATAAAGTGTTCTTTGCTGGCATTGAATGTGGCACTCCTCCAGCAGCCTCATTCTGGGCTAGTTATGGAGGGATCCTGGAACTGGAGCATCATTACATTGAAGTCGGTCAAGAGACATCAATTGATTACGAATGCAAGAAGAGAAACATTGATAAGAAAGTCTTTGCCATAGAGTATCTTCCTGCATGTGGCTTATGAACTGTAGACTGAAAGAAAGTAAATATACAATGGAAAGACTAAACAGCCTGTCAGTCAGATGTTCACCTCACAATCCAGGGCAGGTAGATATCCTGACCCTGTGGATATGATGCCTTGAGAAATACACAATATAAAAATCTTTGTATGTCTGCTTAATGATTCCAGAGGATTCTATCAATATTGGATTTGCTGATGTTGTTACACTCTAGTCATCTTAGAGAAGGTCTTTATTTTGTGAAATGTCCACTGAAGTTTAAGACATTAAAGGGCAAGTTACACCAATTGCTTAGTTCATTTAGAAAACAAACAAACAAACAAACAAACAAACAAAAACATGTTCCACACAGATGGACAGAGTCGACAGTTATAAAGCAAATAAATTGAAAAAATAGGTGAACCTAGGGAAAGGGCATGTTGGTTCTCCCATATATGTTTGCACTATTATAATTTTTTCTGTCTTTAAAATTTTTTCTGTACAAAATATTCTTTTAAAAATGTCCCCAGTAACTGATGGCTTTGTTTTCTTTGCCTCATCTGAAAATATTTGTTTTCTTTAGTAAATACCTAACTTACAATCAGTCAGGCACTTAGTCTCCTGGGAACTAAGATGTTTTGTGCATAAAAATAGCAATAGAGAGGTGTTTGATATGTTAATATTTTACTGTGTCTTCATTTTTTATTATTTATTATTAATGAGATGCAGTTGTCTTTGAATCCTGCTGAGTGTTTAATAATGGAATTGTACACCATTCATTTCTAAATGTCTGTGTCCCATATGTGTTAGAAATACAAATTCAATATGCTTTTTAAGTAATTCCATATAAGAGAACCTCGGATGTATCAGCCAAATGACACTATAAACTCAGGCTTATCTGTTCCATTGCTCCATAGGCTTGGTAGCTTGTGTGCTCATGTGCTGTAGGTGAACAACCTAGAACGGTGTGCTTAATAGAGTGTTTACTGAGGGCCACAGTTGAGTAAACTTACTTACAACAAATGTTCTGGCTATATTACATTTCTTAAGATTCCTAGCTCTTTATGCAGATTAGAATCAATCAGTCTTTGGGCCAGAGAGATGGCTCAATGGTTAAGAGCACTGGCTGCTTTTGGAAAAGATGAGGGTTTGATTCCTGGCAGGCACACAGTGACTCGCAGCTGTCTGTAACTTCAGCTTTTCAGAGGGTCTCAGGTACTTTTCTTGACTTTGTGGTCATCTGCACACATGGTGTACACACATAGACTCGGATACTCATATACAAATAACAAAATAAATAAGTCTTTTAAAATGTCAAATAGTCAGTCTTTAATTTTTGATGGTGCCCTCTCCAGTTGGTCTTCATCTTAAATATCTCCCTAAATTTTACTCATCTACATGTTCTTAGCAAGTGCTAAATTTGGCTAGTTCAGGATAAGTGAATGGGACTTATCTTCTAAGAGAAGGAGGAGACCATGTTCCCCAAAGGTCCTCTTTATTTCTCCTCTCATGTCTCCTTATCTTTTCCTCCTTCCACTCACTTTTTCTTTCTTCAGATCTATCTTTCAAGCTCAACCCAGAGAGCTTGGACTATAACCACAGATCTTGCTGTGGGATGATTGACAGAAGTATAGAGCAGTGTTTTCACGACAACTCCATGTTCCATCTGTGATGAGAAACAGGGAATGCACAGCATCCTGCATTTCATTTTTCTCATGGTCTTTGCAGGATCAAGGCATAAGTGCTCTCAGTGCTGCTCCTGAGTGTAAAATGCCTAGATCAAAAATGGAGCCATTTATCTCCCTGTCAACTGCTTCTTAGCTGTGTGAACATCATGGACCACACAGTACATCACAGGCTCTGCATCTTGCCAGTGAGGGTAGTGATATTACCAGTTCAGAATGTACTTGTGAGCATAGCACACTGCCTAATACACTATTTATATCATTATTTTCTTCTTCAGCAGAAGCCTCTAATAGTACTTTATAGACAGTTCTCCTCTTTTATTCCAGAATGCCTTTTCTAGATCTTTCTGGGTTGAATATAGTATGCATTGAGGAGCTCAAGGAGAAAATGAAATATATTCCTCTCTTGAATTCTTGTCCTCAAGAGCTCCCTGACTGGTATGTCGTCAAGTGTACTTTCTAGAAATATGTTCCAACCATTGAGTGAGTAGTCTTCTAGCTGCTAATAGCCAGACACTGTGTTGGAAAAACACAGAATTATACTCATGATTTGAATTTCTTTTCTGGATAAGAGATGAAAAGGCTTTGTGTGCTCTTCCCCACTGGCAGGATTCCAAAAAGAACATATGGCCACTGCCTGTCCCAGCTGCTGGTGAAAGGGGCCTCTAGAAACATGGTGGAGATGTGGAGATGGGCTGGCAGCAAAAAATGTGTTCTTGGTGCTCAAAAGATCCCCATCTTCCAAGAATGTCTCTTCGCTGACAGTGCAAAGTGACCAAACCTACCTTCACATGACATAAATGAAGCCTAGAACTGTGCCCCCTCCCCCAGCAGCCTGCTCCAGTGTGGCTGGTTGACACACATAGGACTCCCCCTTAGGAGGGGAGAGTCTGAGTTAGACCATCTGGACTTGGTTATGAAGAGCTGGAGTTTACTGGGCCTTTTTCAATAATCAGCTGACTGTCCAAGAAGCGCTTGTTGAGAGTGCTGAACATGTTGAACATTGTTTTGTAGGTCTCAGAAAAGCTGTTCTCCTGTTTCCTGTGCTCCTAGCATTGGAAAGCTTCTGGCTATATGAAGCCTCTTCTCTTTCTTTCTATCCCTGCTGTAACTCCTTTTCTCATCCATAAAAGCCAAAGATCATGGCTGAGAAATGCGTGTACTTAACCACAAGTAACATTAAACCTATAAAGAACTTGAAGACGAAGGCACCTATAGCAGGAGGCTGACTTAAACACTCTGGTGTTGAACGTCTAAGTGTCAGATCCCCAAAGCACAATGGCTTTAGCCTCATCATCTCAAAATAGTTGCAGAATCTCCAGTCTTTGTTTCATCCGAGGTGTCTTATGTTATACAGGTTAACAGTCACAATGACGCCCTAAAGGAGACAGAAAAACTAAAGGCATCTCCCAATTGACTTTATGACCTCCATTATAAAACCAATCCCTTCTTCCAAGCCTGCACTGAGCCAGTATCTAAAGATTCTGGTGTTGGCTAAACTGCTGGATCACAAACGAAGTGGAGTGAAGGATATTAGCTGAATTGGTGAGCTAAATGTGCTTGGCAAATCCCAAGAGAATCTTGAGCCATGCTCATGTCAGAATGGTGGTGGGTGTGGGTAGGAAAGCCTGTGGAGGGGTCAGATCATGCTTGTGTTCTATGTTGTTAATTCGGGTGAAGTTCAAAGGTGTGGAGCTTGGAAAGTATAGTGAAGTCCTGCAAAGTAGAACAGCAGCTGCAGTGGCCACCACATGTTTCAAATGTCTGTTTTCTGTCCTCTCTGTCCTGGTAGAGGAGTTAAGGTTTGGGAGTGCGGTGACATGGCGACTTTCCACCACTCCAAGACAGACAGCTGAACCCAGGGAGTACTTCGGGTTCTCAACTGTTGAGCTGACGGCAAAGGAAGGATGTTTGGCTCAGGTTATAATACAAGTGGACCTTGAAGAACTCCAGCCAGCAGGCACAGGAGTATACCATGTCCAGTATAATAAGGGGAGGTGTGAGGTGGAGGCAGGGGGATCCCCAGAAGGTCATGGCTCAGCTGTCCTGGATTATGCTGTTGTGAACAAGAGGTCCTGTCTCAACTTAGAGGACAGACATATTAATGCAGAAATACACAGTACACACACACACACACACACACCCCATATTTACAAACAAAAAGATTTTTAAAAGAAACATTTAACTAAATAAAGACAAATGCTGAAGGATAGATGCATTTTAAGTGACTCTTTATGGCACCTACCTACAGAAATGTGGACATGGGGATATAAGTAAGAAAGTGGTTACACTGGGCTGAAAGGATGGAGAAATGGGAAGTGCTGTCTAATGGATACAGAGCTTTGGTTGGAGGAAAAAATTCTGGAATAGGATGCTGATATTGGACATTCAACCTCATGAATACACTTAATGCTGTCAAGTCAAAAACTTTCAGAATGTTACCAAGGCAGACATCACTTTGTATATTTTCCTGTGCTCCACAGCAACGTAGAGCAGGGCACTGGTAAGAGGCTCAGTGGGTAAGGATACTTGCTGTCATTTCTGCCAACCTGAGTTCTATTCATTGGGACCCATACGGTAGAAGGAGAGTAGCAACTCCAAGACTACCAAATCCATAAATCAAAATATTCCTTTCAAAAACCACACGTATGTGCAACAGGACCAAAGCAATGCAGCCACGGCCAAGACACTCAGAGTCTTAAGAGGAACAAGCAAACAAAGCTAGGTGCTTCCTAGTGAGTACCCCAGAATGAGAGGAAGCATCTGTCCGGGCAACAGGGGGAGAGGATGTTGCTAACTAAGTCATGTAACACACACCTCTGTAGTCCGGAAGTGTGTACTAGCTGGGGTGGGACTTGCCCGGGTGTTTTCCTGCTCGGAGGTAAAATGGTGGAGAGAGGTGGGAGATATTTGTGAAGCGTCCCAAGATGATGGGAAGACCTGTAACCCCTGGAGGATGGTTTGGTTTGCTGCTCACCTATAGCCTTGAAGGTTAGGTGTAAGATTCGAACTTGTGTCAATCTCTCTGAACTCAGCTGGAGTATTATAAGTGGCAGGAGAGAATTGCTAACCAGATGATGTGATTAGAGCTCTTGGTGTGCGCTGCTGGAGGGAGTGGGATGAAGTTCGTGGTGATTCGAGTTTGAATCCAGGTGACAAGGGCTGCTTCCTGTTCTCTCATTGGTCAGACTAATCATTAATCAGTCAGCCGTCCAGTAAATGGATCATGCCTACAGTCCCAGCACTTGGGAAAAATGAGTCAAAAAATATTACACATTAATTTCAGATTATTAAAAATGCACTCCTTTAATATTTGGCCCTGGAATAAAATATGTTTTAGTGAGTGTTATGTCATCAAAGTGTTGAAAGCTAGAAGTTATGCATGCCTTTATCTAAAAAAAAAAAAAAAAAAATCAAGTGGGAGAGATGGTTCAGTGGTTAAGAGTGCTGACTGCTCTTGCAGAGGACCTGAGTTCAGTTCCCAGTACCCATATCAGGCAGCTCACAACTTCCTGTAACTCCAGCTCCAAAGGACCTTTCACCCTCCTCTGGATCCTTGAGGTACCTACATGCTTATGGTGCACATAAATATACAGACACACATAAATAATAAAGAATGTGTTTTTTAAATTTGTTTATTTTGTTTTTAAATATAGTGATGGTTCTAACTTTCAGACCACAGGTATTCAGGGACAATTATTCAAAAGGCAGGAGAAGTCACAGTTATCTAGATTACACTTAGCCGAGACTGAAAGTACTCCGTAAACCGGCACCAGAGCAGCACAGGACGTCAAATGCACAACGTTCAGCAGTCCATCCGAGAGATCAGTCAGCCGACTTCAAGCCAGTGTGCCTTGTTTGTATTCCCTGCAGAGTTTGTGCTCAATAAATGTTCCTTGAACAAAATAAGCAAGGAGTCATGTAGGGTTTTATAATATCAGAAACCAAAAATGTGAGTAAAATTCTTCAGAGGCTGTGAGCTACACTGTTGCCGTCTGGATTTTTTCCTTCTCATAGTGACAGCAGTGAGTTAGCTGTATTGATTTCTTTAGGATCTTGCAAATGTTCCCACAACTGACTAAGAAGTCTGCTGATCAGAAAGATGACCTGTCAACAATCTGATGTATTTGGAGACCTCTCCTGTGTCACAGCATCCAGATTAGAATCCTCACTGACTGCGGCGGCTTGTCTGAAGGATGGATGCTTGCTCTCTGCCCCATGTGTGTGGTTCTGGGGCACAGACTTTACACCAAACCATATCCAAGCAAACTGAGAAGGAAGAGTTCAAGGTGAGGGAGATGAACTAAATTTTGTTAGCATTGAGAAGCAAAGTATGAGATCTTTGCATGTTTTGAAGTAAGAGGGTAAAAAGGAAAGGGAACTGTGGATCATAAATGGATCAAATACAGCGCATTTCCCAGTCCACTGGACAGGGAGAAAAGTCAGCAACTCATTCCAGATCTCAACCTTGTCAGTGCATCCCGAGACGAGTGATGTGCGCACCGCTCTGGTTGTTGCTCTCTCTTCATCCATGGCTGGAGTCATTTGCTTTTTAGAACATTGAGTCAATATCAATTTCTGCTGGCATCAACCTTGTACTTCTCCTGGGACATCTGGGCTGGGGGCAAACAAGCCACTCATGGTATGCATATGCAAAACTAGTAATAGCATGTATCCATTGATCATCCTTCTTACAACGTGGAGTCTAAGCGTGTCTCTAAAATACAGAATATGAAAGTGCACCCACCTGTCCCTCCTATTCTCTGTCATAAGTATGACACAGTTAGAAATAATAGCTAAAAGCTCCTTCCTGCTTCCTGTAGGAAAGGGTTGTGGCTACACTGGAACCAGTTCCTAACCATGCCCAACCTGGGGTTCAGCAAGAGGTCGAAAGGAAAGAATTGCAAATGGCACTGATGGGGCATATGGTGATCTCATCTTACTTAGTGTAGGAGCTTTTTGAAAACTTAAAATCACATGTATTTACTGGGGAGTTGTGTATGTGTCACGGACATGTCAGAGGACAATTTGCTAAAGTCGGTTCTCTCCTTCCGTCACGTGGGATATGGGTGTCAAACTCAGGTCGTCAGGCTTGGCAACGAGAGTCTGTACAAGGTGAACCATCTTGCAGGCATTTTTAGAGCTGAGTTTTTTGGGGTCCCTTTGCTATTAGGTTGAAGTGTGACTGAAAGAAGGAGTTTTGTAGAGTGTCCGTGTGGGATCTGGCCTGAGAGCCACAGAGAGGTTGATATTGCAGGAGTACAGAAGTGGGGGACCAACAGGGGTTTCTCATGTGAACCAAGACGAAAAGTAAGCACACATGTGCACACATGCATGTGTGTGCGTGTGGGGTGTGTGAACTACTGCAGATTAATATGAAATCAAATACATGGCGGTTATGGAAATGTCTACATGTCTTTTGTATCCTGAAAACCTACAACATTTTTCTTTATCATGAATGTGTATGTGTGTGTGCATTGTGTATGTGTGCATATACAACTGTGTGTATATGGTCATGGAGGTCAGAGGTCAACTTCAGGTGTCATCCCTCAATAGTTTTCCATCTATTTTCTTTTTGAGACAGGATGTCTCACTGACCTGGGGTTCACTGTTGAAGCTTAGCAGACCAACTGGCCAGCCCACCCCAGGGATCTACCTGTCCCTACTTCCCCTGCACTGGCATGGAAGCCTGAACCATACAAGCCTATTTGTGTTCCCATGGGTTCTGGGGAGTGAACTTAGATCTTCATGCTTGCATGATAAAGCACTTTACTGCTGAGTCATCACTCTGGCCCTGATCTCTACCCTGTCATGGTAGACAGGTCATCATTTGGAGACTCTATTACTTCAGCCATGCTGAAGAGCATGCATTTAGACTTCTAGAAGGTCTATTCATTGTTGGGTACAAAGGTTCATTGTCTCTATTATTTATAAAATGAAGTGCACTCACACCAATGGACTGCTGAAGTTCTGTGGTCCTGTTACTTGTTCCCAACACTGGCTTTCCCCTGGCCAGGAGACATGGGCCATATGTCTAACCTGCCATCTAAGGATTGCTTCCCCATCCTCCTGCAAATGGATGAGGACAGTGCTTTAGCTGCAAGCCCACAAGCTGTGGTTTACCATTTAACTGTGGCATCACCAGACTTTTCCCCACCAGACTTTTCCTCTGAAGAGAGATGTCCCTTGGTGGGGGCTCTGGATTCTCTAGCAAACCCACTGACCCATGCCACCCTTCTGTAGTAGTAAACGGTGATGGGTTGGCAGGTCAATATTGAGTGATAAATCTTCTATTTGTTCTGCTCACATGGGTGTGAGTATTGAGTTACAGGTAGGTCATTTCTGAGGATGGTCAAGTATTTGCCAACAGAACACATTAATTCCTCTTCTCTCACATTTTATCCCAGGTGAAAAAAATGTATACCTGAAAGACAATCACAAAATATAACTGTAAAATTATCAAATAAAATACTCCTTCATAGTGGTTGAACCATGGAAAGATTAGGAAACTGAATGGTCCCTCCACTTCCTCTGAATTTTAATGAATTATAATAAAACTGAGAATGAAAGGAAACATTTACCTTGCATTAAAAGGGGGTAGGGCTGGGACATGCTCAGTCACAGAAGCACAGAAGCGCTTGCCTTGCAAGCATGAGGAGCTTGTTGGCATTTCCAGACCCCAGGTAAACAGCTGAACATGGAGGTATAGCAGACACATGGAATCCCAGGATTGCAGGGTGAGAAAAGGAGGCAGGCAGGTCTCTGAAAGCCACCCAACATTAGCCAGCTGGCCTACATGGTGAAGTACCAGGCCAATGTGCAGCCCCTTTTCAAACAAAAGTCAACGAGCTAGAGGAGCAACCACACACTCTGCAAGGCTCTTCTCTGCCCTACACATAACTATACATGGATATGTGCATGCATGTATCATGCAGAGACAAATTATCCCAAGCACAGGATTGCACACACACACACACACACACACACACACACACACACACACACACACAACCGTGGGTGAAGGACTGATTATATGCTGTTCCAAGTGTGCATCAGTATTAGAGTTTGGATTTAATCTCATTTTTCTTAGATTGTAAAACATTCTCAAAAGAAAGTGAGTGAGGAACTGAGGTTTGGCCCAGGAATGAGTTCTGTGAAAGAGCCCACGCTTTCTGAAAATCTAAAACTCAGAACTTCCTTGAGGAGCACACGTAGGCCGCAAGAGTGACGCCATATTGATGCTTTTGGTAGCTCATTTCCAGGCTGTCCATGGCCTGTGTTTAGGTTAAAAGCAAAATCACAGAGAATTGCTTTGCCAGTTGCTCCTGTTGGGAATTCTTTGTCCTTAACTCTTTTGGAGGAAAGAAATAATAATGGTATTCTTTTTCTATCAGTACTTACTGCCCAGATCTATGTTTATGTGTTTTGCTGTCAAACCAAGGTTCATTATTTTCATGGAGGAGCATGTGTTTAGAATTTGCCAGCCCCTGTAAGTGTGGCTGTGGCATGTCTTAGATAAGGAAGAGAGAGTCTTTCTGTCTCTGTGTGTCTCTCCATGTTTCTGTGTCCTGTCTCTGTCTTACACACACACACACACACACACACACACACACACACACACACACCTTACCTTATCAGTAAACCACATGGAAACTATTCAACCACCTGTTTCATTTGTCACAGTAGTGGAGAGAATCCAGCCATCTCAGCAATATTTCCACCCAGGATGTACCTAACGACCTAGAAACTGATTTGGAAAGGAGACTTTATTGCTTTGGCTTCACAACTCGGATGCTCCTGAGTGAGTTGAAGATGTTATGGAGCTCCTGGTCAGATTTGCCCCTAGAAGAGGTGCATTTAGTTAGAGAGATTCAAGCAGAAGTTGAATAACCTCATGAACTCTAACCAAACCTAGATGTATTGTGTATTCCTGCTCCATTTCCTAATTTTGAATCAAAGAAAAAGAAGGGGGAGGTGGAGGAAGAGGAGGAGGAGGAGGAGGAGGAGAAAGAGGAGGAGAAAGAACAGGAGGAAGGAAGAGGAGGAGGAGGAGGAGGGAGCAGTGAGATGAGAGTTCTGATGGTAACGTGCCTCTTGTGTGATCATGACAACTCAACTTCCAATCTCCAGACTGCATGTAAGAATCTGAGTGTGGCTGCAGATATGCCTGTGGCCCCAGCAACCTTGAAATAGAGAAAGGAGGACCACAGGGGCTCTCTGGCTGCTGGTCTAGCTTCAGGTTCAGTAAGAGAAGTAAGAGAGTGAATATTGAGTTTCTTTTTGGGCTTTTATATACACACACAGACACATGTGTCCATAGACATGTCTACATGTATTCCTCCCACATAAATACAAATACATGACAAAAATAAATTTTAAACTGAATAAAATTTCTAGAAGGTCTTCCTGAAAGATGCAAATAATGCCTTTTTAGGCAACTTTCAGGCTTTAGTGTCAGCCGTTGTACCGTTTACCCAGAAGTGAATTAGAGTGTGCTTCTTTGGTGCCATTCTGAAGGAGACAAGCATTAGGCATCCTGATCTACTGCTGATAAATTAGACTGCCATGGCTCCCAGCTACACTGTCTCCAGATTCATCCTGTTGAGGCTGACCTTAAGATAATGTAAAAAAGCAATTAGCTTTAAACAGCAGGAGTGCCAGCATTATGTAGGAAAGACTACATGGTGGGGTGATGTGTTTAGTGATGCTGAAGGAGATTATTAAAAATGAAATCTGAACTAAAAGCTGTGATTGTAATTTTAAAAGATCTGACACAGAGCACTGTATTCATTTCAAATGACTCTGTAAATGACAGTGTGGGTCCCCTCTATGTCTTATCGAAAGGCAGCCTGGTTCATTCAGCCACATGTCAACCCTGAGGAGCTAAGCTGAATACTTCTTTGTTGAATATTCCTGAATAATATACGATTTGCTCAGTTCCTTTCTTTTCATTCAGTATTTCTGAAAAATATTTATAGTGCCTATATCATGGTGTGAAACCATGTTCAACAGGAGGAACCATTTTTAAACCCTTTATTTATTAAATATACCTTTAAAATGTGTTAAAAATATATGAGTGTGGGTAGAGAGATGGTTCAGTGAGTAAGAACACTTACCATGTGAGCATGAGGACCTGAGTTCGAATCTCCAGCCACTATGTAAAAAGCTGGGCATGTAATCCCATTGTTGGATAAGGCAGAGACAGGCCCATCTGAGAGTTGGCTGGCCAGCCAGCCAAGCTGAAAGCCCGAGATTCAGGTTCAGTAACAAATGCTGACTTGGGGTAATGAGGCACCCCCTTTGTATGGGGTCACATGATAGAGCAACCTAAGGGGCAGCTATGTTCACTCATGATATGTGAATCACAGTGTGATTACTTAGACTTAATGTACTTCTAACTTGATTTAAATATGTAAAGCACAGTATCTGAATACAGACAGAAGCACTGTGCTTATCTCATAATATGATTAAGTTATGTGAACTCAGAGAATCTTAAGCATAGGGAGATGTTGATATGTCTTCATGTCTCCTCTTCATTTGCCCTGGCTGAGAGCAGAGTGTCGCGGCTGCTCTTTCTTTGGTAGTGACAGCTTTCATTTCTGTTTTGTCCCCCTAGGATGGTTTTTTTCATGGTATAGTTCTAAAAGCTTGTCCCACTAAATATCTACAGGGCCGGGAAGCAGGTGTGGGTGGGTTGGTGAGCAGGGAGAGGGGAGGGGTTAGGGGATTTTTGGAGGGGAAACCAGGAAAGAAGACAACATTTGAAATGTAAATAAAGTAAATATCTAATAATAAAAAAAGAAAAACCTGAAAAGAAAAGAAAAGAAAAGAGAAGAGAAGAAAAGAAAAAGAAAAGAAAAGAAAAGAAAAGAAAAGAAAAGAAAAGAAAAGAAAAGAAAAGCAAAACTATGGGCTGGGGCTGGAGAAGGGGCTTAGTCAAAAGTCTGTCTGCTGTCAAATATGAAGACCTGAATTTGGCTCCCTAACACCCATGTTAAAACCAGGTATTGTGCTACACATCTGTAAACCCACCTTTGGGAGGGGAGGCACAGGCCCCTCCTAGGAGGTCACTGGCCAGAGAGTCCAGCCAATCAAGGAATCTCATGGCTCCAGACTCTGTGAAAGACCTTGTCTCAAAATTAAGATGGAAAACAATAGAAGTCATGTGACCTGACCTCCAACCCCTACAAGCATGTGCATATACATGCATCCACACACACAGGTTCTCACTCACATGATCACTTACACACACTCATTCACAAAACTAATTAAAGTAAAGGAAATAATTTGGGTAGAACTTTTTTTGCATACTTACTCTAACTAGGGAAATTATCAGATAACTAGCTCACATTATTAATGGAAATAAACTGAATGATAAATATCAGCGTCTTACGGCACATCATAAGAGTTGGAGAAAAGTGGTGCTAATTGGGGACTTTGAAAGCGAAGCCGGGCAAACCTTTCTGTTTGGTGTTCATCAGCCAGAGTTTGTTTGATTGGCGTTAGCCTTAGATTTTTCTCTTGATGGTGACTTCACACACTAGACATCTCCCAGTACAGCTATTAACTCTTACTGGAAGTGCCATAATAATTAGCTCAGGGGGTCAGAATCTGCCTCCAATACCTAAAAGGTTCCAAGTTTATTTCCAAGACAGGTTTTAAAAAGTGTTTTAAGAATATAGAATCTTCAGCCAGTGGCTTAACTATTGGGCCCTACGGAATGCCAGTCCCATAATTCATCTCTACACATCAGTTTCCTTATCTGCAGAATGTTCAGAACAGTATATTGCCTATCATAACCACAAAGCCAGATGGTTGTGGTGGTGATCAAAAGCTTTTCAAAAGTGTCAGGATACCCAAATGATTGAGCACACTAGAATCAAAATCTTTTGATATTTGCATCAAGAAAATTAACCTTATGTTTTATGCTTAATCTGTGGAGAATAAAGATGTGATCCTGGTGTGAGCTGCCATGTAACGTGGGGGGAGTCACATATGTAAGTAGTGGGGATGTGATTCTCTTTAATGATATTACATTACAGTATCATTACCTTTCTAAACTAAGGAGTGGACTTGCATCAGTAGAGCCTGCTTTTTAATATGTTTTAGTACATTTCAATGTGTTTATTTACTTGTATTTGCGTATAGATGTGTGCCTGTGTGTGGGTGTGTGGGCGTATGCCATGCATACTTGTGGAGGTCAAAGAACAGCTTGTGCAAGTCATTTCTCTCCTCCCACCAGGAGGACTGCTGGGATCAAACTCTTGGTCAGTCTTGGTAGCATCTAGATCGCAGGACCTTTACAAAGCACGAATACCACCTCATGATATTGTATTACCATTAACCAAACAGTTAGTTCCTTTATAACACACACACACACACACACACACACACACACACACACACACACACCAGAGTTAAAGACAAGATCAAAATGCTGAGCAAAACTGCACCCAAAAGGCTGAGCTGGAAGGCTTTCCGGCTTTGTCACCTGATGGATTTCTGTGAGACCCTGGCTGCATGCAGCCTGGATCCCCTTGTTTTAAGGATGCCCTGTTGCACAATGAGGATGCTGATGTGGTTTGTCACTTAGCAACTGGAAGGACTCTAGCTCCACCTGCTAGGCTTCAAGCAGATGAAAGGCCTCAGGGCAGGTTCACTGCCTAGAGGAAAGGCTGGGTATTAATGACTCACTGTTTCAATTTTAAGGGGAGCTGATAAGAGACAGTAAGTAACAAAGTAACAGAGTTGCTAAGGACAGTGACTTCTTTTTCTCAGGTGACTCTGTGTTGACTTAGCTTGCCTTGGGCCAGGTGGTTCCAAACACTTTTGTTTGTTCCTGTGTGTATGCTTGTGTGGTATCAGTGTATGTGTATGTGTGTGTGTGTGTGTGTGTGTGTGTGTGTGTGTGTGCCAGAGGCTGACGTAGGCAGACTTCCTCGCCCACTCTCTGCTTCCCTTTATTTACTGAGGCCAGGTCTCTTGGTGAACTCTGAACTTGATGTTGCTCGTCAGCTTGCCTTGCTCTTGTCTTTGCTTCCTAAGATCTGGGATTGTAGGTGGTCCTGCCCAGGTTTCACTTGGGTTCTGGGATATAGGCTCTGGTCTTCTAGCTTACAGAGCACACACTCCCCACCGAACCATAAACCCAGTTCCCAACACCCTATTATACAGTGCCATTGGTCATAGACTTAGTTCCACTCATGTATACATTGTGGTGGAGGGTTGCGCACTGGGCCTTGGACATGCTTTACCATGAAGCTTCACCTGCAGCCCAGTTGGGGTTATGTATACAGTCTCATTGTTGTGAAGGCATGGCTGGGGAATGCGGGCTTGGGGCACCTCAGTTCTCTGCATCTCACACTGTCTCTCCCGGTGGACTATACTTCTAGTAGAAGACTCTGGACCAAGCATGGCTCATGTTAATTAGCACAGTCCTCTTCACACTTGCATCACCCCTCAAGAGCTTCTCTGGGAGACGAGTTCCTTACAGCTCCAAAGCTAGGTTCCACAAAGGAGAGTGTATTAGTTAGGGTTTTACTGCTGTGAACAGACACCATGACCAAGGCAAGTCTTATAAAAACAACATTTAATTGGGGCTAGCTTACAGGTTCAGAGGTTCAGTCCATTATCATCAAGGCAGGAGCATGGCAGTATCCAGGCAGGCATGGTGCAGGAGGAGCTGAGAGTTCTACGTCTTCATCCAAAGGCTGCTACTGGAAGACTGACTTCCAAGCAACTGGGGTGAGAGTCTTAAGCCCACACCCACAGTGACACACCTACTCCAACCAGGTCACACCTATTCCAACCAGGCCACACCTCCAGATGGTGCCACTCCCTGGTCCAAGAATATACAAACCATTACAGAGAGTCTCAGAAGAGTAGAAGCTGCACTGTGCAAGCTTGCGCATGCACCCTACTATGTGCATCTGAAGGCCTGGACAAAGATCAGAATATGAATACAAAAGATGTGACTCTTATTGGGGACCGGTATGTGTGCCTGTCCACAGTCAAGGCCGAAAGCCCCTGCAGCGTGAGCTCACATATATGACTCAGAAGTGCAGGCTACTTGAATTAATTGACCTTGTTTATTTTTATTTATTCTGCATGTCTCTGAACATAGTGAACGGTCTCTTGACAATTACATACCTGAGGGACACTTCAGGGTTTTCAGAATTTGACGAACGGCAAGAAGGTTTACCAAGCTTTCAATATAGTTCACGAAGGTTTCAGTAGCTACTGTATATTTTATTTACTATCTTTATTTACATTATAATTCACAACAATTACAGTTATAAAGTAGCAGTGAAAGTCATTTTATGGTTAGGGATCACCACAGCATGAGGAACTATATTTAAAAGTCACAACATTAGGAGGATTGGGAACCACCGTGTTAGACTTTGGCAGTTCTCAACACCTTAACGTGCAAATCTCTAACCATAAGACAAGAAAGAAGCCATTGTCTTCAGCCTCCAGGATTAAAGTTATGTGAATACTGGTTAGGAAATGATTCCCTAATAACCACGAGACAGCCACATTATTTCCTCATTGGAACGGAAGCAGTCAGACTACGAGCTGTGCTAAACTATGGGAGCCTGTACCGGCGGAGAAAACCAAATGCTGCCGCCCCCGCACACAGCTGTAAGGCTGCTAACTGATGACCACGCTGGAGCAGGAACCAGGGCATGCAGGGATCTCTGCAAGGCTGTGTCTTACTTACGTGGGACTTACTTACTTACGTGGGACTTACTTACTTACGTGGGACTTACTTACATGGGACTTACTTACTTACGTGGGACTTACTTACGTGGGACTTACTTACTTACGTGGGACTTACTTACTTACGTGGGACTTACTTACGTGGGACTTCACTTGGTGTTTCTGGAAACCTTGACACACACCTGTGCCACTGACTGCCAATATGCAAATTGCTTAAAACAGTAGGCTGGTCTAGACCAGAAGATCCCACGCTGTCTCTCTTGGATTCCCAGTGGGGATATGTCCTGGAGATGCTCAGGCCCGTGTCTAGTCCTACTCACCTCTAGTCACCTCTACTCACCTCTAGAGATTTTAACTTTTGCTTTCTTTTATTGACTTTAATCATTTGACATAATTTTTACCTCTCAAATAATAAAAATTTTAAGATTAAAATTTGAATAGACCATAAACCTTTTTTTACATGCAAAAATAAAATTAGACTAGGAAAAGCCCTCTGTAGGAAACATTATTATATTCATGTGGAGTTTTCTGTCCAGTGTGAGAGACTGAAGAGGACAGGGGAGCATGATTTCAGACTAACTGGTCCTTTTCTGATGTTGCTGATGCTGTTGGAAAACTGTCGGAAGTCATGGGATATTTAAATAAATCTGATTATTAAGGATGTCAAATAAAAACAACTTTATAATTTCTTCTGAGAAAGAGAAAGAGATAGAGATTACATATATTTTAGCTATTAGCAAAGAAATTCTTAGTTTCCTTTCTGTCACTGTGATAAACTCAGAATAAAAATAGTTCACCATGGAGAGAAGTCAGGGCAGCCGCTTAGAAACAGAAGCTATGCAAGAATGTTGATTGCTGGCTGGCTCTCTGGTTTACTTCTAGGTCCTTGCTCAGCTAGCTTTCGTATCCAGGCTAGGACCCCATGCCTAGGAAATGCTGCCGCCCAGAGTGGACCTGACCCTCCTGCATCAATTAACAATCAAACAGTCCGTCATAGACTTAAGACAATTACTTAGCTAGGATATTTTTCTGTCATGTTGAGACTTGACTAGGACAAATTCCAACTTCCTTTTCTTGTAGGTGTCATGAACCTATTGAAGCTTCTGGTCCAGCTCACATTGAAAACCACAGACACCAGTTAGGAGTGGATCAGAACAGCCATGTCTTTGATAATTGGCATTAGTCGTTGTGAAAAGGTGACACATGTGGAGATCCAGAGGACAACTTGAGGGAGTTGGCTCTGTTCTTTGACCACGTGGGTTCTTGAATTGGAACGCAGATCTGACCCACGGAGCCGTCTCTCTGGTTCAATAACCTGTTTTCATTTTCTGAGAGCTAGTTCAAACAACCTACGGGGATGCTCGACAGGGCTTTTGAGGTATAGTTACTATTTGCTAATACTGTTGTTTTAGAAGTTGGAACAGAGCCCCTTGCCAGAGAGCGAGAGCAACAGGAACTTCCAGGCCCAGCAGGGTTTGGACAAGCAAGAGAATTACAGCTTTGTCCACAGCAGATGTCCTGAGTGTGATTTGGCAGTCTCCTCTGTTCAGCGTGCAGAAAATTTCCCCCACTGATGTTGATGGCTGTTCGTTACGGATGCATTTGTTCTAGTGAAGCCAGCATCTTTTCTACCATTGCTCAGAAGGAACAACTGATTGGATTGGAGTTTAATCTTCTGACACTCATCCACATCCAATAGGAAGTCGGGGGAGGTGCATAGGACTTCCCCTGTCAGTCTAAGGAGGCGACAGTTGGGGAGACATTACTGTGAAAATGGTCACAATGCTTTTTGCTCAAAAGCATTTTAACTCATTTGAAGCAAGATTTAAACATTTAAACGTAATAGGTGACCAAACATTTTTTATTATTTGTATGTGTGTGAGTTTGAGTGTGTGTATATATATATGTATGTTTGAATGTGTATGTGTGTTTGAGTGTATGTGTGTATGTGTGAGTTTGAATGTGTGTATATATGTGTGTTTGAGTGCATGTGTATGTGTGTTTGACTGTGTATGTTTGACTGTTTGTATATGTGTGTGTGTGTGTGTTTGTGTATGTGTGTATGTGTGTTTGAATGGCTGTATGTATGTGTGTTTGAGTGTGGGTGTATGAGTGTGTGTGCATGTGTTTGAGTATGTATGTGTGCATATGTATGTTTGAGCCTGTGTATGTATGTGTGTTGAAGTGTGTGAATGTGTATGTATGTTCAAGTGCGTATAAGTGTATGTGTGTTTCAGTGTGTTTATGTGTATGTTTGAGTGTTTGTATGTGTGTTTGAGTGTGTGAATGTGTGTGAGTGTGTATATGTGTATGTATGTTTGAGTTTGTATATGTATGTGTGTATGTGTATGTATGTTTCAGTGTGTGTATTTGTGTATGTTTCAGTGTATATACATGTGTATGTGTGTTTGAGTGTGTATATGTACATCCAAGGTATGTGTGTGCATGAAAGTCAGAGGGAAACTTTTAGCGTAACTTCTCTCCTCACTCCCTGTTCTGAGGTAGGATCTCTCTCATCTCCTCCATGCTTTGTGTCCTGGCCTCTCTGGCCTGCAAACATGCAGGCCATTCTGCCTTCCACCCTCCACCGCCAGTCTGGCTGTAGGAGTGCAGGAATTACAGATGTGCACCACCACATACAATATTTCTTGAGTCCTGAGACTCAAACTCTAGTAATCAGGCTAGAGTAGCAGGTGCTTTCGAGCCTGCAGAGGAGTCGAGTTTGTTAGACGTACCTTTAAAGGAGGGAGCAGAGCCCTCATTGTAAACGCCTTTACAATGTTTAACTGCTACTGTTGGGACTGATCGTGCTCGGTGGCCTTGCTTGGACATTGCTATTATTGTCTCTTTCTCCTCGGGGAAGAAAGAGTTACTAACTGAAAAGCCAGGAGACTTAGTATTGCCCGGTGTAATAAACAGAGAGACTCTCACTAACATGCCCCGCCCAAGTCTCTAGAGTTCTTGCCACTTTGGAAGAGTCACACTCATATGTAGTAAAATTCAAAACATGAAGCCAGTTTGGGCAGACATGAATGCTGTCTAACTGGGAATAAATCCCTGGATTCTCCCTCATCAGTCATGAGCAGATGCGTTTCTATGGCCAGGTCGTTCTCAGGCGCAGTGGCTCTGTCTATAAGCCACACAGTACCATTGGACTCAGATGGAGCCAAGAGGAGAGAGGGAAGGCTGTACATACATATACATGCTCTGTCATTCCTCCTTGCTCTCCTGACCACAGCCCCTAGCACCACACAGGCAGGTGGAACTGTTCCTTGACTCTCTGTGTTTTAACAACTACACAATGGAGCACATACTCACTGTTTTATTAGGATGAAAACTAAGGATGCCATCCCTTAGAAAGTCTCCCCTTCCTGGCAAGTACCCAGTGTGTAAAGTTGGCAACTCCCTTTCCTGTGTAAATGCTGGTGCTTGGGCCAGGGCCATTACTCTCTCTCCCTTTCTTTCACATAATCTTTCTGCTTCTCAGTCACCAGTCTGTCCTGCTCTCCTTGCCACAGACACACAGACACAGCGCGTTCCTCCCCCCTCCCCCGTTTTCCCTCCCATTCTGCACCTGTGTATTCTCTGTCAGTTGGCTTGTGACCCAGGGCTGGCTTAGGAGTCACTTCTGACCCCATGGTAGCCCTTCTTCCCAAGTGTAGGAGTTGCAGACCCTCCCCACCACCATGGCTTATGCCATACTGGGGATAGGACACAGGGTTGCTTGTGTGTTAAACAGGCACGGTGCCAGCCGAGGCATACCCTCAGGCCCCCACTTCTCTTTGTGAATGTACTTATGCAGAAGAAAAGCTCACCTTGGTACATTTCCCTCTCCTTGAGGAGGAGTTTCTAACAGTCCGGAGATGAGGCACTACTGACATTTTTGTGTGCCTTTCTAATGATTGCTACCTTGAGGCGGGGTCTCTGTCCTGTTTCTGCTCAGCTGCACATCCAAGCTAGCTGACCTGCAAGGGTGGCTTGTTGAAGATTCTCTGTGCTTGTGAGTCGTCACTGGTAAGAAAGAGAATTCTGCAATTCAAAACTAAAATCACTTTTGGTTGTGAGTAAGACAGGAGACTTGGAGAGTAAGTGTAACAAAATATATAGATAGGTAGAAATACATCCTTCTCATTATCCAAGGTCCCTGTTAGGGCCAGAGAGATGGCTCAGGGGGTCAAGGCTCTTGCTTCTAAGCCTGATTCATAATCTGTGTTCAATTCTTTAGGCCTGTGTGATAGGAGAAAACTGACTCTTCAGAATTATCCCCTGACCTCTACCCACACAGCATTGCATGACTATCCCTCTATACATAAATGTAAATTTTAAAATCCTGTAAGTTCTAGCCAGGCGTGGTGGCGCACGCCTTTAATCCCAGCACTCAGGAGGCAGAGGCAGGCGGATTTCTGAGTTCGAGGCCAGCCTGGTCTACAAAGTGAGTTCCAGGACAGCCAGGGCTATACAGAGAAACCCTGTTTCAAAAAAAAATCCTGTAAGTTCTAAGACTCCAATCAAAAGACCACCTATTTTCCCAATATGGTGTACCTTACTTCCTGCCACTTGGGCACTTAAATCCCATAAAGATAACCACCAAGGACTTTCTGCTGGGGGAAATAAATCAGTTACAACCCCAAACAAAGGACCATTATTCTCCACCAAATAATTTAATTACTGAGAAATGCTTTTTGGCGAAACGTTGTGGCCAGGATCTTCCATCTTCCTGCTATTTATCTGTGCTCCGCATTACCTCATTCATTAGTCCTGACAAGGGACTGCATTTGTAACATTGCCTGACAGATGTGTTACATGCTTCAGTCTTAAAATATTCCACTCTGAGCACCATCCTGCATACTTGGGAGATGATGTTAAATCAGCCTTGGCAATACACCGCTGTCACCGTGCCAAATAACTGAGGGGGGTGTGTGTGTGTGTGATAAGGGTATAAAGAGATCAATAAGGCAAGAGAATCCGTGCCTTCAGAGGTGAGGTAAAACATGAGAAAGACTATCCATCAAGCGTCGGGGCATAAATAAAGCAAGGGTGTGCTGTGTTGGAGACACCCTCATACCACCGCAGCACAGCAAACCATTATCCCGGGAGTAGTAAATTTCCCTTACATTTTGGTAACTCCTTTGAACATGGTGTTTCAGAAATCCAGACACAAGCTCTCCTAGCTCATGTAGCAGTGTGACGGGGCTCTTCCCCTTCTGATAGAATCAAACGAGTGTGTGGCGGATGAATGCTAAGGGCCGTTCTTAGACCATTTCGATGTGAGCGGTCACCCTGGTGAGTTCTCTCTGCGTAATGAAGATTGGTGTTACTTTGGCCTCTTTGTAAATATGAATTAGGCAAATCCATTTCTGCCCTTTGAGATGCTATAACTCAACAGGGCCCTCGTAAATGTCCAGCTATGTCGGCTTTGCAGATGGAAAACAAGCCAATCGTAGATGCTGGCAATTTGGAAATTAAAACCTTCAATGACTAACAGAGATACTCTGATGTACGTCAGGAAGAAATACTTTCTATTTTCCAGCCAAAAGCATCACATTATTGTAAATTTGCAATAATAAATGGAATAGCTTGCGGATTCTAGGCAGTAAATTTTACGGCCACTAGGAAATCAAAATTTATTTTTGTGTGCTAATGGTCAAAAAGACTGTGAAAATGGTTCTGAGCCCCCAAACATCTGAGGAGGCTGAGCCTGCAGAGTGTGGAGAGCATCACAGGACTGTTCTTCTTAAGGCAAATGTGCAGCATGGGAAAGGGGACTTTTGCTTTAAGTAGATGAAGCTTATGGCTAGCTGTGTGAAGGATGGTTTACAGCTCCCAGGACTGGGAAGCAGGAAGTGGTCTAAAGGAAGTTAGTCTATATGAGCAGCTGTGTGTACGTACACAGGGTAACAGTAGAAGGCGTACAGATGCTAGGTGTGGCCGGAAGTGAGAAGAGAAGCAGCTGCAGGGTCTGGGATCTGGAGGAGACAGGCAGGACTGGCAAAGCAGATGTGCCCGTATGGTATGTCGCCAGGACACAATCGGTCTGCGGAGATAAGTTGCAAACTTCAAGTTCAGCTGTGAAGCAAAGTTGACACGGTATAAGAAAAGACACGGTATAAGAAAAATGACCTACGTCATGATATAGGACAATACTGAGTGGTTCCTATACGTACAGGGAGCATCAGGAACTGTCGAGAAAGAAGACACATGGATCATGGTCTGAAGGAGAAAGGGGACATGGGATGGTATAAGGATAAAGAGATTGCCTTCACTGATGGAAGGCAGAAATGTGGGTAAAGGAGTCAGAGGTGGCAGTTTTCCATGGGAGCCGGTGAAATCTGTACGTTAGTGATTTCCATTTCTCCAGCTCCCTTCACAGTCAGATAGCCGATCCTGTACTGTCAGTTTTATCTTCTTGACTTTAAAACATAGATGGTAGTAATCCACCCCGTGTAAATTCTAGGCTTCCCAAGAGCCATCTGCTGCAACTGCTCTTCTCTCTCTCTCTCTCTCTCTCTCTCTCTCTCTCTCTCTCTCTCTCTGTGTGTGTGTGTGTAAATTTTTCAAAAGGGAGATATTTTCATTGCAACTGATTCAAACTTGATTTTCCATCTCAGCTTCCAGTAGGCATACATTTTGGTGTCAGTATTTTGAAAGGTGATCCATCTTGGTTTTGAGATAGGGTTTCTCAGAGGCCTGGAATTTGTCAAGTTGGCTAGACTGGCGGGCCAGCAGGCGGGTGACTCCAGGGGATCTGCTGCCTGTCTGCCTCCCTAGCACTGGGGTTATAGGTTGTGTTACTAAGCCCAGCTTTTACATGGGCTCTAATCATTGAACTACGGTTCTCATGCCTGCATGGCACATGCTTTCCAAATGAACTGTCTTCCCAGACCAATTCTTCTGTGTTGTCCATGAAGAATAATCTATACTATTAGTTTGTAATTAGACATGGGAATATCAGTTGGCCACTAGAACCGATGTGTTAACTACACGCAAAAAGTTCTTATTTCGTTTGCCAACAGGTCTGTCTGTCTTTGGTTGGCCAGTCAAACATGATAAGTAATTCAAAGAAAGGAAACATGCTCTATGACACATACTTCTGTTTTCTAATAGTGATATAGAAAGTGATGATCATACTTTGTGTGGCGGGGGAGGAGGGATGGTCTGTTTCAATGGAATTTTCTACCTCATAGTTTGAGGGTACAGATTGGAAGTCCAATAGGAAGCTCAGGAAAATATCCTGCAGATTATTAGGCATGCACATTAATGCTTTGGAATCCAGGGATAGCTTATTATCCCACTTCCAAACAGCACACCATTTGTTTCACATACCCTAGGGTATGTGCATAAATTTCTTTAAAACTAAGCAGATAACTATACTGAAGTAGAAAGTCACAGCCCTGTTTATTCACAAAATATCCATTTGGATGAACATTTTTTTAAAAACTCTATTTTTACTGTTAAAAAAAGTATTTTTACTCTTTACAAGGCTATTATTGCCAGTTTTGGAGGTATCAGAACTTCTAGTCAAGGGCATGGAACATGAGCTGGTATGTTATTGAACTTGTGAACCTTTTGGCAATCAAATCTATGTTATTTTAATGAATGTCTTAACAATCTATAGCTATTTCCCCAGAACCTGTATATTCTGAAGTTAATGCACCATATGAGATTGTATTTACACTTAATTGAAGTAACTCCTGGTAGTGTCTTGTCATGCATTCACCTCAAGCATGTTAGATTCAGGAGCTAAAACAAGTTCATGATACTAATATTACATTCATTCAGACAGCTTTGGATTTGTATTCTGTAAGATAGCTTCGAATGGGAGCTATATTAATTACCTCTCCGTTGCTGTGATGAAACACCATGGCCAAGATAACTTACATAACAAAGTAATTAATTGGCTTATGGTTTCAGCGGGTCAGAGTCCATGATGGCAGAGCAAAGGCACAGAAGCAGGAAGAGCTAAGAGCTCTCATCTCAGTCTGCAAGCAGGAGGCAAGGAGAGGAGGACTGGGAATGGCAGAAAGCTTTGAAGCCTCCATGCCTCCCCATGAAGTCCTTCCTCCAGCAAGGCCATACCTTCTAATCTTTCCTGCATAGTTCAATCAACGGGAGAACAAGTATTTAAAGATATGAGCCTATGGGATCATTCTCATCCAAAACCATGGCAGGCTCCAACATAAATTTGTAAACTTTAAGTTGAAGATTCTTTTATGACCATTTTTGTGTGTGGGGGGGGGGAGGCTCTAATTTACTGCACAGTCCTCCAGTGCAAAATTTGTATATGATAATATCATTTTTGCAATGTCAAGAGATTGGGCTTGCCTGGTAGAGAATTTCAATTTGGCAAGCATCCATGGACTTACTTTGTGTTGTAAGATTTCACAGCAAGTATGTTTGTCACTCTTCTCACTGCTCTGACAGAATACCTGACAAAGGAAACTTAGGAGGACACAGGGTTTTTCTAGCTCATAGTTTGAGGATATGGGTAGTGAAGGCAGAGAGAGAGAGAGAGAGAGAGAGAGAGAGAGAGAGAGAGAGAGAGAGAGAGAG